>NW_027076332.1:0-63000 GCF_963932015.1 Anas acuta | reverse complement strand
CATTCGTCTTCGATGCCGTCTAGGGCTATGTTTAGGGATGCTCGGAAACAGCGAACCCGGAGGGTCCAGTTGCATGTGTGGCTGCGTAAAGGCTCCCCTGGGGAGTTCTCTTGTACTGAACGCCTTCCTTTGGGGGCACTTTTGGATGGGTGAAAAGGGCTCACAACGCATTTCCTGGGGCCTGATTTTTCAGTCGTCTTCGAAGCCGTCTAGGACTATGTTTAGTGATGCTCGGAAGCAGCGAACCCGAAGGGTCCAGTTGCATGTGGGGCTGCGTAAAGGCTCCCCTGGGGAGTTCACTTGTACCCAAAGCCTTCCTTTGGGGGCACTTTTGGACGGGCAAAAAGGGCTCGCAACGCATTTCCTGTGGCCTGATTTTTCACTCGTCTCCGAAGACGGCTAGGGCTACGTTTAGGTTTGTTCAGGAACACCGAACCCGGAGGGTCCAGTTGCATGTGGGGCTGCGTAAAGGCTCCCCTGGGGAGATCACTTGTACCCAAAGCCTTCCTTTGCGGGCACTTTTGGATGGTCCAAAGGGGCTTGCAACGCGTTTTCTGGTTCCCGGATTTTCAGTCTTCTCCCATGCCGGCTAGGGATATATTTAGTATTGCTCGCAAAAATCGAACCCGGAGGGTCCAGTTGCATGTGGGGCTGCGTAAAGGCTCCCCTGGGGAGTTCACTTGTACCTGAAGCCTTCCTTTGGGGGCACTTTTGAACGGGCGAAAAGGGCTCGCAACGCATTTCCTGGGGCCTGATTTTTCAGTCGTCTTCTAAGCCGTCTACGGCTATGTTTAGGGATGCTCGGAAACAGCGAACCCGGAGGGTCCAGGTGCATGTGGGGCTGTTTAAAGGCTCCCCTGGGGAGTTCACTTGTACCCAAAGCCTTCCTTTGCAGGCACTTTTGGATGGTCCAAAGGGGCTTGCAACGCATTTCCTGGGGCCTGATTTTTCAGTCGTCTCCGATGACGGGTAGGGCTACGTTTAGGTTTGCTCAGGAACAGCGAACCCGGAGGGTCCAGTTGCATGTGGGGCTGCGTAAAGGCTCCCCTGGGGAGTTCACTTGTACCCAAAGCCTTCCTTTTTGGGCACTTTTGGATGGGCGAAAAGGGCTTGCAACGCATTTCCTGGGGACTTATTTTTCAGTCGTCTTCGACGCCGTCTAGGGCTGTGTTTAGGGATGCTCGGAAACAGCGAACCCGAAGGGTCCAGTTGCATGTGGGGCTGCGTAAAGGCTCCCCTGGGGAGTTCACTTGTACCCAAAGTCTTCCTTTGGGGGCACTTTTGGATGGGCAAAAAGGGTTCGCAACACATTTCCTGTGGCCTGATTTTTCACTCGTCTCCGAAGACGGCTAGGTCTACGTTTAGGTTTGCTCATGAACAGCAAACCCGGAGGGTCCAGTTGCATGTGGGGCTGCGTAAAGGCTCCCCTGGGGAGTTCTCTTGTACCAAAAGCCTTCCTTTGCGGGCACTTTTGGATGGTCCAAAGGGGCTTGCAACGCGTTTTCTGGAGCCCAGGTTTTCAGTCTTCTCCCATGCCGGCTAGGGATATATTAAGGATTGCTCGGAAAAATCGAACCCGGAGGGTCCAGTTGCATGTGGGGCTGCGTAAAAGCTCCCCTGGGGAGTTCACTTGTACCCAAAGCCTTCCTTTGGGGGCACTTTTGGATGGGTGAAAAGGGCTCACAACGCATTTCCTGGGGCCTGATTTTTCAGTCGTCTTCGATGCCGGCTAGGGCTATGTTCAGGGATGCTCGGAAACAGCGAACCCGGAGTGTCCAGTTGCATGTGGGGCTGCGTAAAAGCTCCCCTGGGGAGTTCACATGTACCCAAAGCCTTCCTTTGGGGGCACTTTTGGATGGGCGAAAAGGGCTCGCAACGCATTTCCTGGGGCCTGATTTTTCACTCGTCTCCGATGACGGCTAGGGCTATGTTTAGGGATGCTCGGAAACAGCGAACCCGGAGGGTCCAGTTGCATGTGGGGCTGCGTAAAGGCTCCCCTGGGGAGTTCACTTGTACCCAAAGCCTTCCTTTGGGGGCACTTTTGGATGGTCCAAAGGGGCTCGCAACGCATTTCCTGGGGCCTGATTTTTCATTCGTCTTCGATGCCGTCTGGGGCTATGTTTAGGGATTCTCGGAAACAGCGAACCCGGAGGGTCCAGTTGCATGTGTGGCTGCGTAAAGGCTCCCCTGGGGAGTTCACTTGTACCCAAAGCCTTCCTTTGGGGGCACTTTTGGATGGGCGAAAAGGGCTCGCAACGCATTTCGTGGGGCCTGATTTTTCAGTTGTCTCCGATGACGGCTAGGACTACGTTTAGCATTGCTCAAGAACAGCGAACCAGGAGGGTCCAGTTGCATGTGGGGCTGCATAAAGGCTCCCCTGGGGAGTTCTCTTGTACCCAATGCCTTCCTTTGGGGACACTTTTGGATGGGCTAAAAGGGCTCGGAACGCATTTCCTGGTGCCTGATTTTTCAGTCGTCATCGATGCCTTCTAGGGATATATTTAGGGATGCTCGGAAACAGCGAACCCGTAGGGTCCAGTTGCATGTGGGGCTTCGTAAAGGCTCCCCTGGGGAGTTCATTTGTACCCAAAGCCTTCCTTTGGGGACATTTTTGGATGGTCCAAAGGGCTCGCATTGCATTTCCTGGGGCCTGATTTTTCACTCATCTCCGATGACGGCTAGGTCTATGTTTAGGTTTGTTCAGGAACAGCGAACCCGGAGGGTCCAGTTGCATGTGGGGCTGCGTAAAGGCTCCCCTGGGGAGTTCACTTGTACCCAAAGCCTTCCTTTGGGGGCACTTTTGGATGGGCGAAAAGGGCTCGGAACGCATTTCCTGGGGCCTGATTTTTCAGTCGTCTCCGATGACGGGTAGGGCTACGTTTAGGTTTGCTCATGAACAGCGAACCCGGAGGGTCCAGTTGCATGTGGGGCTGTGTAAAGGCTCCCCTGGGGAGTTCACTTGTACCAAAAGCCTTCCTTTGGTGACACTTTTGGATGGTCCAAAGGGGCTTGCAACGCGTTTTCTGGGGCCCGGGTTTTCAGTCTTCTCCCATGCCGGCTAGGGATATATTTAGGGTTGCTCGGAAAAATCGCACCCGGAGGGTCCAGTTGCATGTGTGGCTGCGTAAAGGCTCCCCTGGGGAGTTTACTTGTACCCAAAGCCTGCCTTTGGGGGCACTTTTAGATGGTCCTAAGGGGCTCACAACGCATTTCCTGGGGCCTGATTTTTCAGTCGTCATCGATGCCGGCTAGGGCTATGTTTAGGGATGCTCGGAAACAGCGAACCCGGAGGGTCCAGTTGCATGTGGGGCTGCATAAAGGCTCCCCTGGGGAGTTCACTTGTACCCAAAGCCTTCCTTTGGGGGCACTTTTGGATGGGCGAAAAGGCCTCGCAACGCATTTCCTGGGGCCTGATTTTTCATTCGTCTTCGAAGCCGTCTACGGCTATGTTTAGGGATGCTCGGAAACAGCGAACCCGGAGGGTCCAGTTGCATGTGGGGCTGTTTAAAGGCTCCCCTGGGGAGTTCACTTGTACCCAAAGCCTTCCTTTGGGGGCACTTTTGGATGGGCGAAAAGGGCTCGCAACGCATTTCCTGGGGCCTGATTTTTCACTCGTCTCCGAAGACGGCTAGGGCTACGTATAGGTTTGTTCAGGAACAGCGAACCCGGAGGGTCCAGTTGCATGTGGGGCTGCGTAAAGGCTCCCCTGGGGAGTTCTCTAGTTCCCGAAGCCTTCCTTTGGTGACACTTTTGGATGGTCCAAAGGGGCTTGCAACGCGTTTTCTGGGGCCCGGGTTTTCAGTCTTCTCCCATGCCGGCTAGGGATATATTTAGGATTGCTCGGAAAAATCGAACCCGGAGGGTCCAGTTGCATGTGGGGCTGCGTAAAGGCTCCCCTGGGGAGTTCACTTGTACCCAAAGCCTTCCTTTGGGGGCACTTTTGGATGGGCGAAAAGGGCTCGCAACGCATTTCCTGGGGCCTGATTTTTCAGTCGTCTTCGAAGCCGTCTAGGAATATGTTTATGTTTGCTCAGGAACAGCGAACCCGGAGGGTCCAGTTGCATGTGGGGCTGCGTAAAGGCTCCCCTGGGGAGTTCACTTGTACCCAAAGCCTTCCTTTGGGGGCACTTTTAGATGGGCGAAAAGGCCTCGCAACGCATTTCCTGGGGCCTGATTTTTCACTCGTCTCCGAAGACGGCTAGGGCTACGTTTAGGTTTGTTCAGGAACAGCGAACCCGGAGGGTCCAGTTGCATGTGGGGCTGCGTAAAGGCTCCCCTGGGGAGATCACTTGTTCCCAAAGCCTTCCTTTGGGGGCACTTTTGGATAGTCCAAAGGGGCTTGCAACGCATTTCCTAGGGCCTGATTTTTCAATCGTCTCCGATGACGGCTAGGGTGATGTTTAGGTTTGCTCATGAACAGCGAACCCGGAGGGTCCAGTTGCATGTGGGGCTGCGTAAAGGCTCCCCTGGGGAGATCACTTGTACCCAAAGCCTTCCTTTGCGGGCACTTTTGGATGGTCCAAAGGGGCTTGCAACGCATTTCCTGGGGCCTGATTTTTCAATCGTCTCCGATGACGGCTAGGGCTACGTTTAGGTTTGCACATGAACAGCGAACCCTGATAGTGCAGTTGCATGTGGGGCTGCGTAAAGGCTCCCCTGGGGAGTTCTCTTGTACCCAAAGCCTTCCTTTGGTGACACTTTTGGATGGTCCAAAGGGGCTTGCAACGCGTTTTCTGGGGCCCGGATTTTCAGTCTTCTCCCATGCCGGCTAGTGATATATTTAGGATTGCTCGGAAAAATCGAACCCGGAGGGTCCAGTTGCATGTGGGGCTGCGTAAAGGCTCCCCTGGGGAGTTCACTTGTACCCAAAGCCTTCCTTTGGGGGCACTTTTGGATGGGCGAAAAGGGCTCGCAACGCATTTCCTGGGGCCTGATTTTTCAGTCGTCTTCGATGCCGGCTAGGGATATGTTTAGGGATGCTCGGAAACAGCGAACCCGGAGGGTCCAGTTGCATGTGGGGCTGCGTAAAGGCTCCCCTGGGGAGTTCACTTGTACCCAAAGCCTTCCTTTGGGGGCACTTTTCGATGGGCGAAAAGGCCTCGGAACGCATTTCCTGGGGCCTGATTTTTCACTCGTCTCCGATGCCGGCTAGGGCTATGTTTAGGGATGCTCGGAAACAGCGAACCCGGAGGGTCAAGTTGCATGTAGGGCTGCGTAAAGGCTCCCCTGGGGAGTTCACTTGTACCCAAAGCCTTCCTTTTTGGGCACTTTTGGATGGGCGAAAAGGGCTTGCAACGCATTTCCTGGGGCCTGATTTTTCACTCGTCTCTGATGACGGCTAGGGCTACGTTTAGGTTTGCTCAGGAACAGCGAACCCGGAGGGTCCAGTTGCATGTGGGGCTGCGTAAAGGCTCCCCTGGGGAGATCACTTGTACCCAAAGCCTTCCTTTGGGGGCACTTTTGGATGGTCTGAAGGGGCTGACAACACATTTCCTGGGGCCTGATTTTTCACTTGTCTTCGATGCCGGCTAGGGCTACGTTTAGGTTTTATCAGGAACAGCGAACCCGGAGGGTCCAGTTGCATGTGGGGCTGCGTAAAGGCTCCCCTGGGGAGTTCACTTTTATCCAAAGCCTTCCTTTGGGGGCACTTTTGAATGGGCGAAAAGGGCTCGCAACGCATTTCCTGGGGCCTGATTTTTCACTCGTCTCCGATGACCGCAAGGGCTACGTTTAGGTTTGCTCAGGAACAGCGAACCCGGAGGGTCCAGTTGCATGTGGGGCTGCGTAAAGGCTCCCCTGGGGAGTTCACTTGTACCCAAAGCCTTCCTTTGGGGGCACTTTTGGATGGGCGAAAAGGGCTCGTAACGCATTTCCTTGGGCCTGATTTTTCAGTCGTCATCGATGCCGGCTAGGGATATGTTTAGGGATGCTCGGAAACAGCGAACCCGGAGGGTCAAGTTGCATGTGGGGCTGCGTAAAGGCTCCCCTGGGGAGTTCACTTGTACCCAAAGCCTTCCTTTGGTGACACTTTTGGATGGTCCAAAGGGGCTTGAAACGCGTTTTCTGGGGCCCGGGTTTTCAGTCTTCTCCCATGCCGGCTAGGGATATATTTAGGGTTGCTCGGATAAATCGAACCCGAAGGGTCCAGTTGCATGTGGGGCTGCGTAAAGGCTCCCCTGGGGAGTTCTCTTGTACCCAAAGTCTTCCTTTGGGGGCACTTTTGGATGGGCGAAAAGGGCTCGCAACGCATTTCCTGGGGCCTGATTTTTCACTCGTCTCCGAAGACGGCTAGGGCTACGTTTAGGTTTGTTCAGGAACAGCAAACACGGAGGGTCCAGTTGCATGTGGGGCTGCGTAAAGGCTCCCCTGGGGAGATCGCTTGTACCCAAAGCCTTCCTTTGCGGGTTCTTTTGGATGGTCCAAAGGGGCTTGCAACGCATTTCCTGGGGCCTGATTTTTCAGTCGTCTTCGATGCCCGCTAGGGCTATTTTTAGGGATGTTCGGAAACAGCGAACCCGGAGGTTGCAGTTGCATGTGGGGCTGCGTAAAGGCTCGCCTGCGGCGTTCTCTTGTACCCAAAGCCTTCCTTTGGGGGTACTTTTAGATGGGAGAAAAGGGCTCGCAACGCATTTCCTGGGGCCTGATTTTTCAGTCGTCTTCGATGCCGTCTAGGACTATGTTTAGGGATGCTCGGAAACAGCGAACCCGGAGGGTCCAGTTGCATGTGGGGCTGCGTAAAGGCTCCCCTGGGGAGATCACTTGTACCCAAAGCCTTCCTTTGGGGCGCTTCTGGATGGTCCAAAGGGGCTCGCAACGCATTTCCTGGGGCCTGATTTTTCAGTCGTCTCCGATGACGGCTAGGGCTAGGTTTAGGTTTGCTCAGGAACAGCGAACCCTGATAGTGCAGTTGCATGTGGGGCTGCGTAAAGGCTCCCCTGGGGAGTTCTCTTGTACCCAAAGCCTTCCTTTGGGGGTACTTTTGGATGGGCGAAAAGGGCTCGCAACGCATTTCCTGGGGCCTGATTTTTCAGTTGTCTTTTTTGCCGGCTAGGGCTATGTTTAGGGATGCTCGGAAACAGCGAACCCAGAGGGTCCAGTTGCATGTGGGGCTGCGTAAAGGCTCCCCTGGGGAGTTCACTTGTATCCAAAGCCTTCCTTTGGGGGCACGTTTGGATGGTCCTAAGGGGCTCGCAACGCATTTCCTGGGGCCTGATTTTTCAGTCGTCATCGATGCCGGCTAGGGCTATGTTTAGGGATGCTCGGAAACAGCGAACCCGGAGGGGCCAGTTGCATGTGGGGCTGCGTAAAGGCTCCCCTGGGGAGTTCACTTGTACCCAAAGCCTTCCTTTGCAGGCACTTTTGGATGGTCCAAAGGGGCTTGCAACGCATTTCCTGGGGCCTGATTTTTCACTCGTCTCCGATGACGGCTAGGGCTATGTTTAGGGATGCTCGGAAACAGCGAACCCGGAGGGTCCAGTTGCATGTGGGGCTGCGTAAAGGCTCCCCTGGGGAGTTCACTTGTACCCAAAGCCTTCCTTTGGGGGCACATTTGGATGGGCGAAAAGGCCTCGGAACGCATTTCCTGGGGCCTGATTTTTTACTAGTCTCCGAAGACGGCTAGGGCTACGTTTAGGTTTGCTCAGGAACAGCGAACCCGGAGGTTGCAGTTGCATGTAGGGCTGCGTAAAGGCTCCCCTGGGGAGTTCACTTGTACCCAAAGCCTTCCTTTGGGGGCACTTTTGGATGGGCGAAAAGGGCTCGCAACGCATTTCCTGGGGCCTGATTTTTCAGTCGTCTCCGATGACGGCTAGGGCTACGTTTAGGTTTGCTCATGAACAGCGAACCCTGATAGTGCAGTTGCATGTGGGGCTGCGTAAAGGCTCCCCTGGGGAGTTCACTTGTACCCAAAGCCTTCCTTTGGGGGCACTTTTGGACGGGCGAAAAGGGCTCGCAACGCATTTCTTGGGGCCTGATTTTTCAGTCGTCTTCGAAGCCGGGTAGGGCTATGTTTAGGGAAGCTCGGAAACAGCGAACCCGGAGGGTCAAGTTGCATGTGGGGCTGCGTAAAGGCTCCCCTGGGGAGTTCACTTGTACCCAAAGCCTTCCTTTGGGGGCACTTTTGGACGGGCGAAAAGGGCTCGCAACGCATTTCTTGGGGCCTGATTTTTCAGTCGTCTTCGAAGCCGGGTAGGGCTATGTTTAGGTTTGCTCAGGAACAGCGAACCCGGAGGGTCCAGTTGCATGTGGGGCTGCGTAAAGGCTCCCCTGGGGAGTTCACTTGTACCCAAAGCCTTCCTTTGCGGGCACTTTTGGATGGGCAAAAAGGGCTCGCAACGCATTTCCTGGGGCCTGATTTTTCACTCGTCTCCGATGACCGCAAGGGCTGCGTTTAGGTTTGCTCATGAACAGCGAACCCGGAGGGTCCAGTTGCATGTGGGGCTGCGTAAAGGCTCCCCTGGGGAGTTCACTTGTACCCAAAGCCTTCCTTTGCGGGCACTTTTGGATGGTCCAAAGGGGCTTGAAACGCGTTTTCTGTGGCCCGGGTTTTCAGTCTTCTCCCATGCCGGCTAGGGATATATTTAGGGTTGCTCGGAAAAATCGAACCCGAAGTGTCCAGTTGCATGTGGGGCTGTGTAAAGGCTCCCCTGGGGAGTTTACTTGTATCCAAAGCCTTCCTTTGGGGGCACGTTTGGATGGTCCTAAGGGGCTCGCAACGCATTTCCTGGGGCCCGGATTTATCAGTCGTCATCGATGCCGGCTAGGGCTATGTTTAGGGATGCTCGGAAACAGCGAACCCGGAGGGGCCAGTTGCATGTGGGGCTGCGTAAAGGCTCCCCTGGGGAGTTCACTTGTACCCAAAGCCTTCCTTTGGGGGCACTTTTGGATGGGAGAAAAGGCCTCGGAACGCATTTCCTGGGGCCTGATTTTTCACTCGTCTCCGATGATGGCTAGGGCTATGTTTAGGGATGCTCGGAAACAGCGAACCCGGAGGGTCCAGTTGCATGTGGGGCTGCGTAAAGGCTCCCCTGGGGAGTTCACTTGTACCCAAAGCCTTCCTTTGGTGACACTTTTGGATGGGCGAAAAGGGCTTGCAACGCATTTCCTGGGGCTTGATTTTTCAGTCGTCTTCAATGCCTTCTAGGACTATGTTTAGGGATGCTCGGAAACAGTAAACCCGGAGGGTCCAGTTGCATGTGGGGCTGCGTAAAGGCTCCCCTGGCGAGTTCACATGTACCCAAAGCCTTCCTTTGGGGACACTTTTGGATGGTCTGAAGGGGCTGGCAACACATTTCCTGGGGCCTGATTTTTCACTTGTCTTCGATGCCGGCTAAGGTTATGTTTAGGGATGCTCGGAAACATCGAACCCGGAGGGTCCAGTTGCATGTGGGGCTGCGTAAAGGCTCCCCTGGGGAGTTCACATGTACCCAAAGCCTTCCTTTGGGGGCACTTTTGGACGGGCGAAAAGGGCTCGCAACGCATTTCCTGGGGCCTGATTTTTCAGTCGTCTTCTTTGCCGGCTAGGTCTATGTTTAGTGTTGCTCGGAAAGAGCGAACCCAGAGGGTCCAGTTGCATGTGGGGCTGCGTAAAGGCTCCCCTGGGGAGTTCACTTGTATCCGAAGAGTTCCTTTGGGGGCACTTCTGGATGGTCCAAAGGGGCTCGTAACGCATTTCCTGGGGCCTGATTTTTCAGTCGTCATCGATGACGGCTAGGGCTTTTTTTAGGGATGCTCGGAAACAGCGAACCCGGAGGGTCCAGTTGCATGTGGGGCTGTTTAAAGGCTCCCCTGGGGAGTTCACTTGTACCCAAAGCCTTCCTTTGGGGGCACTTTTGGATGGGCGAAAAGGGCTCGCAACGCATTTCCTGGGGCCTGATTTTTCACTCGTCTCCGAAGACGGCTAGGGCTACGTATAGGTTTGTTCAGGAACAGCGAACCCGGAGGGTCCAGTTGCATGTGGGGCTGCGTAAAGGCTCCCCTGGGGAGTTCTCTAGTTCCCGAAGCCTTCCTTTGGTGACACTTTTGGATGGTCCAAAGGGGCTTGCAACGCGTTTTCTGGGGCCCGGGTTTTCAGTCTTCTCCCATGCCGGCTAGGGATATATTTAGGATTGCTCGGAAAAATCGAACCCGGAGGGTCCAGTTGCATGTGGGGCTGCGTAAAGGCTCCCCTGGGGAGTTCACTTGTACCCAAAGCCTTCCTTTGGGGGCACTTTTGGATGGGCGAAAAGGGCTCGCAACGCATTTCCTGGGGCCTGATTTTTCAGTCGTCTTCGAAGCCGTCTAGGACTATGTTTATGTTTGCTCAGGAACAGCGAACCCGGAGGGTCCAGTTGCATGTGGGGCTGCGTAAAGGCTCCCCTGGGGAGTTCACTTGTACCCAAAGCCTTCCTTTGGGGGCACTTTTAGATGGGCGAAAAGGCCTCGCAACGCATTTCCTGGGGCCTGATTTTTCACTCGTCTCCGAAGACGGCTAGGGCTACGTTTAGGTTTGTTCAGGAACAGCGAACCCGGAGGGTCCAGTTGCATGTGGGGCTGCGTAAAGGCTCCCCTGGGGAGATCACTTGTTCCCAAAGCCTTCCTTTGGGGGCACTTTTGGATAGTCCAAAGGGGCTTGCAACGCATTTCCTAGGGCCTGATTTTTCAATCGTCTCCGATGACGGCTAGGGTGATGTTTAGGTTTGCTCATGAACAGCGAACCCGGAGGGTCCAGTTGCATGTGGGGCTGCGTAAAGGCTCCCCTGGGGAGATCACTTGTACCCAAAGCCTTCCTTTGCGGGCACTTTTGGATGGTCCAAAGGGGCTTGCAACGCATTTCCTGGGGCCTGATTTTTCAATCGTCTCCGATGACGGCTAGGGCTACGTTTAGGTTTGCACATGAACAGCGAACCCTGATAGTGCAGTTGCATGTGGGGCTGCGTAAAGGCTCCCCTGGGGAGTTCTCTTGTACCCAAAGCCTTCCTTTGGTGAAACTTTTGGATGGTCCAAAGGGGCTTGCAACGCGTTTTCTGGGGCCCGGATTTTCAGTCTTCTCCCATGCCGGCTAGTGATATATTTAGGATTGCTCGGAAAAATCGAACCCGGAGGGTCCAGTTGCATGTGGGGCTGCGTAAAGGCTCCCCTGGGGAGTTCACTTGTACCCAAAGCCTTCCTTTGGTGACACTTTTGGATGGGCGAAAAGGGCTCGCAACGCATTTCCTGGGGCCTGATTTTTCAGTCGTCTTCGATGCCGGCTAGGGCTATGTTTAGGGATGCTCGGAAACAGCGAACCCGGAGGGTCCAGTTGCATGTGGGGCTGCGTAAAGGCTCCCCTGGGGAGTTCACTTGTACCCAAAGCCTTCCTTTGGGGGCACTTTTGGATGGGCGAAAAGGCCTCGGAACGCATTTCCTGGGGCCTGATTTTTCACTCGTCTCCGATGCCGGCTAGGGCTATGTTTAGGGATGCTCGGAAACAGCGAACCCGGAGGGTCAAGTTGCATGTAGGGCTGCGTAAAGGCTCCCCTGGGGAGTTCACTTGTACCCAAAGCCTTCCTTTTTGGGCACTTTTGGATGGGCGAAAAGGGCTTGCAACGCATTTCCTGGGGCCTGATTTTTCACTCGTCTCTGATGACGGCTAGGGCTACGTTTAGGTTTGCTCAGGAACAGCGAACCCGGAGGGTCCAGTTGCATGTGGGGCTGCGTAAAGGCTCCCCTGGGGAGATCACTTGTACCCAAAGCCTTCCTTTGGGGGCACTTTTGGATGGTCTGAAGGGGCTGACAACACATTTCCTGGGGCCTGATTTTTCACTTGTCTTCGATGCCGGCTAGGGCTACGTTTAGGTTTTATCAGGAACAGCGAACCCGGAGGGTCCAGTTGCATGTGGGGCTGCGTAAAGGCTCCCCTGGGAGTTCACTTTTATCCAAAGCCTTCCTTTGGGGGCACTTTTGAATGGGCGAAAAGGGCTCGCAACGCATTTCCTGGGGCCTGATTTTTCACTCGTCTCCGATGACCGCAAGGGCTACGTTTAGGTTTGCTCAGGAACAGCGAACCCGGAGGGTCCAGTTGCATGTGGGGCTGCGTAAAGGCTCCCCTGGGGAGTTCACTTGTACCCAAAGCCTTCCTTTGGGGGCACTTTTGGATGGGCGAAAAGGGCTCGGAACGCATTTCCTGGGGCCTGATTTTTCAGTCGTCATCGATGCCGGCTAGGGATATGTTTAGGGATGCTCGGAAACAGCGAACCCGGAGGGTCAAGTTGCATGTGGGGCTGCGTAAAGGCTCCCCTGGGGAGTTCACTTGTACCCAAAGCCTTCCTTTGGTGACACTTTTGGATGGTCCAAAGGGGCTTGAAACGCGTTTTCTGGGGCCCGGGTTTTCAGTCTTCTCCCATGCCGGCTAGGGATATATTTAGGGTTGCTCGGATAAATCGAACCCGAAGGGTCCAGTTGCATGTGGGGCTGCGTAAAGGCTCCCCTGGGGAGTTCACTTGTACCCAAAGCCTTCCTTTGGGGGCACTTTTGGATGGGAGAAAAGGCCTCGGAACGCATTTCCTGGGGCCTGATTTTTCACTCGTCTCCGATGATGGCTAGGGCTATGTTTAGGGATGCTCGGAAACAGCGAACCCGGAGGGTCCAGTTGCATGTGGGGCTGCGTAAAGGCTCCCCTGGGGAGTTCACTTGTACCCAAAGCCTTCCTTTGGTGACACTTTTGGATGGGCGAAAAGGGCTTGCAACGCATTTCCTGGGGCCTGATTTTTCAGTCGTCTTCAATGCCTTCTAGGACTATGTTTAGGGATGCTCGGAAACAGTAAACCCGGAGGGTCCAGTTGCATGTGGGGCTGCGTAAAGGCTCCCCTGGCGAGTTCACATGTACCCAAAGCCTTCCTTTGGGACACTTTTGGATGGTCTGAAGGGGCTGGCAACACATTTCCTGGGGCCTGATTTTTCACTTGTCTTCGATGCCGGCTAAGGTTATGTTTAGGGATGCTCGGAAACATCGAACCCGGAGGGTCCAGTTGCATGTGGGGCTGCGTAAAGGCTCCCCTGGGGAGTTCACATGTACCCAAAGCCTTCCTTTGGGGGCACTTTTGGACGGGCGAAAAGGGCTCGCAACGCATTTCCTGGGGCCTGATTTTTCAGTCGTCTTCTTTGCCGGCTAGGTCTATGTTTAGTGTTGCTCGGAAAGAGCGAACCCAGAGGGTCCAGTTGCATGTGGGGCTGCGTAAAGGCTCCCCTGGGGAGTTCACTTGTATCCGAAGAGTTCCTTTGGGGGCACTTCTGGATGGTCCAAAGGGGCTCGTAACGCATTTCCTGGGGCCTGATTTTTCAGTCGTCATCGATGACGGCTAGGGCTTTTTTTAGGGATGCTCGGAAACAGCGAACCCGGAGGGTCCAGTTGCATGTGGGGCTGTTTAAAGGCTCCCCTGGGGAGTTCACTTGTACCCAAAGCCTTCCTTTGGGGGCACTTTTGGATGGGCGAAAAGGGCTCGCAACGCATTTCCTGGGGCCTGATTTTTCACTCGTCTCCGAAGACGGCTAGGGCTACGTATAGGTTTGTTCAGGAACAGCGAACCCGGAGGGTCCAGTTGCATGTGGGGCTGCGTAAAGGCTCCCCTGGGGAGTTCTCTAGTTCCCGAAGCCTTCCTTTGGTGACACTTTTGGATGGTCCAAAGGGGCTTGCAACGCGTTTTCTGGGGCCCGGGTTTTCAGTCTTCTCCCATGCCGGCTAGGGATATATTTAGGATTGCTCGGAAAAATCGAACCCGGAGGGTCCAGTTGCATGTGGGGCTGCGTAAAGGCTCCCCTGGGGAGTTCACTTGTACCCAAAGCCTTCCTTTGGGGGCACTTTTGGATGGGCGAAAAGGGCTCGCAACGCATTTCCTGGGGCCTGATTTTTCAGTCGTCTTCGAAGCCGTCTAGGACTATGTTTATGTTTGCTCAGGAACAGCGAACCCGGAGGGTCCAGTTGCATGTGGGGCTGCGTAAAGGCTCCCCTGGGGAGTTCACTTGTACCCAAAGCCTTCCTTTGGGGGCACTTTTAGATGGGCGAAAAGGCCTCGCAACGCATTTCCTGGGGCCTGATTTTTCACTCGTCTCCGAAGACGGCTAGGGCTACGTTTAGGTTTGTTCAGGAACAGCGAACCCGGAGGGTCCAGTTGCATGTGGGGCTGCGTAAAGGCTCCCCTGGGGAGATCACTTGTTCCCAAAGCCTTCCTTTGGGGGCACTTTTGGATAGTCCAAAGGGGCTTGCAACGCATTTCCTAGGGCCTGATTTTTCAATCGTCTCCGATGACGGCTAGGGTGATGTTTAGGTTTGCTCATGAACAGCGAACCCGGAGGGTCCAGTTGCATGTGGGGCTGCGTAAAGGCTCCCCTGGGGAGATCACTTGTACCCAAAGCCTTCCTTTGCGGGCACTTTTGGATGGTCCAAAGGGGCTTGCAACGCATTTCCTGGGGCCTGATTTTTCAATCGTCTCCGATGACGGCTAGGGCTACGTTTAGGTTTGCACATGAACAGCGAACCCTGATAGTGCAGTTGCATGTGGGGCTGCGTAAAGGCTCCCCTGGGGAGTTCTCTTGTACCCAAAGCCTTCCTTTGGTGAAACTTTTGGATGGTCCAAAGGGGCTTGCAACGCGTTTTCTGGGGCCCGGATTTTCAGTCTTCTCCCATGCCGGCTAGTGATATATTTAGGATTGCTCGGAAAAATCGAACCCGGAGGGTCCAGTTGCATGTGGGGCTGCGTAAAGGCTCCCCTGGGGAGTTCACTTGTACCCAAAGCCTTCCTTTGGGGGCACTTTTGGATGGGCGAAAAGGGCTCGCAACGCATTTCCTGGGGCCTGATTTTTCAGTCGTCTTCGATGCCGGCTAGGGATATGTTTAGGGATGCTCGGAAACAGCGAACCCGGAGGGTCCAGTTGCATGTGGGGCTGCGTAAAGGCTCCCCTGGGGAGTTCACTTGTACCCAAAGCCTTCCTTTGGGGGCACTTTTCGATGGGCGAAAAGGCCTCGGAACGCATTTCCTGGGGCCTGATTTTTCACTCGTCTCCGATGCCGGCTAGGGCTATGTTTAGGGATGCTCGGAAACAGCGAACCCGGAGGGTCAAGTTGCATGTAGGGCTGCGTAAAGGCTCCCCTGGGGAGTTCACTTGTACCCAAAGCCTTCCTTTTTGGGCACTTTTGGATGGGCGAAAAGGGCTTGCAACGCATTTCCTGGGGCCTGATTTTTCACTCGTCTCTGATGACGGCTAGGGCTACGTTTAGGTTTGCTCAGGAACAGCGAACCCGGAGGGTCCAGTTGCATGTGGGGCTGCGTAAAGGCTCCCCTGGGGAGATCACTTGTACCCAAAGCCTTCCTTTGGGGGCACTTTTGGATGGTCTGAAGGGGCTGACAACACATTTCCTGGGGCCTGATTTTTCACTTGTCTTCGATGCCGGCTAGGGCTACGTTTAGGTTTTATCAGGAACAGCGAACCCGGAGGGTCCAGTTGCATGTGGGGCTGCGTAAAGGCTCCCCTGGGGAGTTCACTTTTATCCAAAGCCTTCCTTTGGGGGCACTTTTGAATGGGCGAAAAGGGCTCGCAACGCATTTCCTGGGGCCTGATTTTTCACTCGTCTCCGATGACCGCAAGGGCTACGTTTAGGTTTGCTCAGGAACAGCGAACCCGGAGGGTCCAGTTGCATGTGGGGCTGCGTAAAGGCTCCCCTGGGGAGTTCACTTGTACCCAAAGCCTTCCTTTGGGGGCACTTTTGGATGGGCGAAAAGGGCTCGGAACGCATTTCCTGGGGCCTGATTTTTCAGTCGTCATCGATGCCGGCTAGGGATATGTTTAGGGATGCTCGGAAACAGCGAACCCGGAGGGTCAAGTTGCATGTGGGGCTGCGTAAAGGCTCCCCTGGGGAGTTCACTTGTACCCAAAGCCTTCCTTTGGTGACACTTTTGGATGGTCCAAAGGGGCTTGAAACGCGTTTTCTGGGGCCCGGGTTTTCAGTCTTCTCCCATGCCGGCTAGGGATATATTTAGGGTTGCTCGGATAAATCGAACCCGAAGGGTCCAGTTGCATGTGGGGCTGCGTAAAGGCTCCCCTGGGGAGTTCTCTTGTACCCAAAGTCTTCCTTTGGGGGCACTTTTGGATGGGCGAAAAGGGCTCGCAACGCATTTCCTGGGGCCTGATTTTTCACTCGTCTCCGAAGACGGCTAGGGCTACGTTTAGGTTTGTTCAGGAACAGCAAACCCGGAGGGTCCAGTTGCATGTGGGGCTGCGTAAAGGCTCCCCTGGGGAGATCGCTTGTACCCAAAGCCTTCCTTTGCGGGTTCTTTTGGATGGTCCAAAGGGGCTTGCAACGCATTTCCTGGGGCCTGATTTTTCAGTCGTCTTCGATGCCCGCTAGGGCTATGTTTAGGGATGTTCGGAAACAGCGAACCCGGAGGTTGCAGTTCCATGTGGGGCTGCGTAAAGGCTCGCCTGCGGCGTTCTCTTGTACCCAAAGCCTTCCTTTGGGGGTACTTTTAGATGGGAGAAAAGGGCTCGCAACGCATTTCCTGGGGCCTGATTTTTCAGTCGTCTTCGATGCCGTCTAGGACTATGTTTAGGGATGCTCGGAAACAGCGAACCCGGAGGGTCCAGTTGCATGTGGGGCTGCGTAAAGGCTCCCCTGGGGAGATCACTTGTACCCAAAGCCTTCCTTTGGGGCGCTTCTGGATGGTCCAAAGGGGCTCGCAACGCATTTCCTGGGGCCTGATTTTTCAGTCGTCTCCGATGACGGCTAGGGCTAGGTTTAGGTTTGCTCAGGAACAGCGAACCCTGATAGTGCAGTTGCATGTGGGGCTGCGTAAAGGCTCCCCTGGGGAGTTCTCTTGTACCCAAAGCCTTCCTTTGGGGGTACTTTTGGATGGGCGAAAAGGGCTCGCAACGCATTTCCTGGGGCCTGATTTTTCAGTTGTCTTTTTTGCCGGCTAGGGCTATGTTTAGGGATGCTCGGAAACAGCGAACCCAGAGGGTCCAGTTGCATGTGGGGCTGCGTAAAGGCTCCCCTGGGGAGTTCACTTGTATCCAAAGCCTTCCTTTGGGGGCACGTTTGGATGGTCCTAAGGGGCTCGCAACGCATTTCCTGGGGCCTGATTTTTCAGTCGTCATCGATGCCGGCTAGGGCTATGTTTAGGGATGCTCGGAAACAGCGAACCCGGAGGGGCCAGTTGCATGTGGGGCTGCGTAAAGGCTCCCCTGGGGAGTTCACTTGTACCCAAAGCCTTCCTTTGGGGGCACTTTTGGATGGGCAAAAAGGGCTCGCAACGCATTTCCTGGGGCCTGATTTTTCACTCGTCTCCGATGACGGCTAGGGCTATGTTTAGGGATGCTCGGAAACAGCGAACCCGGAGGGTCCAGTTGCATGTGGGGCTGCGTAAAGGCTCCCCTGGGGAGTTCACTTGTACCCAAAGCCTTCCTTTGGGGGCACTTTTGGATGGGCGAAAAGGCCTCGGAACGCATTTCCTGGGGCCTGATTTTTTACTAGTCTCCGAAGACGGCTAGGGCTACGTTTAGGTTTGCTCAGGAACAGCGAACCCGGAGGTTGCAGTTGCATGTAGGGCTGCGTAAAGGCTCCCCTGGGGAGTTCACTTGTACCCAAAGCCTTCCTTTGGGGGCACTTTTGGATGGGCGAAAAGGGCTCGCAACGCATTTCCTGGGGCCTGATTTTTCAGTCGTCTCCGATGACGGCTAGGGCTACGTTTAGGTTTGCTCATGAACAGCGAACCCTGATAGTGCAGTTGCATGTGGGGCTGCGTAAAGGCTCCCCTGGGGAGTTCACTTGTACCCAAAGCCTTCCTTTGGGGGCACTTTTGGACGGGCGAAAAGGGCTCGCAACGCATTTCTTGGGGCCTGATTTTTCAGTCGTCTTCGAAGCCGGGTAGGGCTATGTTTAGGGAAGCTCGGAAACAGCGAACCCGGAGGGTCCAGTTGCATGTGGGGCTGCGTAAAGGCTCCCCTGGGGAGTTCACTTGTACCCAAAGCCTTCCTTTGGGGGCACTTTTGGACGGGCGAAAAGGGCTCGCAACGCATTTCTTGGGGCCTGATTTTTCAGTCGTCTTCGAAGCCGGGTAGGGCTATGTTTAGGTTTGCTCAGGAACAGCGAACCCGGAGGGTCCAGTTGCATGTGGGGCTGCGTAAAGGCTCCCCTGGGGAGTTCACTTGTACCCAAAGCCTTCCTTTGCGGGCACTTTTGGATGGGCAAAAAGGGCTCGCAACGCATTTCCTGGGGCCTGATTTTTCACTCGTCTCCGATGACCGCAAGGGCTGCGTTTAGGTTTGCTCATGAACAGCGAACCCGGAGGGTCCAGTTGCATGTGGGGCTGCGTAAAGGCTCCCCTGGGGAGTTCACTTGTACCCAAAGCCTTCCTTTGCGGGCACTTTTGGATGGTCCAAAGGGGCTTGCAACGCGTTTTCTGTGGCCCGGGTTTTCAGTCTTCTCCCATGCCGGCTAGGGATATATTTAGGGTTGCTCGGAAAAATCGAACCCGAAGTGTCCAGTTGCATGTGGGGCTGTGTAAAGGCTCCCCTGGGGAGTTTACTTGTATCCAAAGCCTTCCTTTGGGGGCACGTTTGGATGGTCCTAAGGGGCTCGCAACGCATTTCCTGGGGCCCGGATTTTTCAGTCGTCATCGATGCCGGCTAGGGCTATGTTTAGGGATGCTCGGAAACAGCGAACCCGGAGGGGCCAGTTGCATGTGGGGCTGCGTAAAGGCTCCCCTGGGGAGTTCACTTGTACCCAAAGCCTTCCTTTGGGGGCACTTTTGGATGGGAGAAAAGGCCTCGGAACGCATTTCCTGGGGCCTGATTTTTCACTCGTCTCCGATGATGGCTAGGGCTATGTTTAGGGATGCTCGGAAACAGCGAACCCGGAGGGTCCAGTTGCATGTGGGGCTGCGTAAAGGCTCCCCTGGGGAGTTCACTTGTACCCAAAGCCTTCCTTTGGTGACACTTTTGGATGGGCGAAAAGGGCTTGCAACGCATTTCCTGGGGCCTGATTTTTCAGTCGTCTTCAATGCCTTCTAGGACTATGTTTAGGGATGCTCGGAAACAGTAAACCCGGAGGGTCCAGTTGCATGTGGGGCTGCGTAAAGGCTCCCCTGGCGAGTTCACATGTACCCAAAGCCTTCCTTTGGGGACACTTTTGGATGGTCTGAAGGGGCTGGCAACACATTTCCTGGGGCCTGATTTTTCACTTGTCTTCGATGCCGGCTAAGGTTATGTTTAGGGATGCTCGGAAACATCGAACCCGGAGGGTCCAGTTGCATGTGGGGCTGCGTAAAGGCTCCCCTGGGGAGTTCACATGTACCCAAAGCCTTCCTTTGGGGGCACTTTTGGATGGGCGAAAAGGGCTCGCAACGCATTTCCTGGGGCCTGATTTTTCAGTCGTCTTCTTTGCCGGCTAGGTCTATGTTTAGTGTTGCTCGGAAAGAGCGAACCCAGAGGGTCCAGTTGCATGTGGGGCTGCGTAAAGGCTCCCCTGGGGAGTTCACTTGTATCCGAAGAGTTCCTTTGGGGGCACTTCTGGATGGTCCAAAGGGGCTCGTAACGCATTTCCTGGGGCCTGATTTTTCAGTCGTCATCGATGACGGCTAGGGCTTTTTTTAGGGATGCTCGGAAACAGCGAACCCGGAGGGTCAAGTTGCATGTGGGGCTGCGTAAAGGCTCCCCTGGGGAGTTCACTTGTACCCAAAGCCTTCCTTTGGGGGCACTTTTGGATGGTCTGAAGGGGCTGGCAACACATTTCCTGGGGCCTGATTTTTCAGTCTTCTCCCATGCTGGCTAGGGATATATTTAGGGTTGCTCGGATAAATTGAACCCGAAGGGTCCAGTTGCATGTGGGGCTGCGTAAAGGCTCCCCTGGGGAGTTCTCTTGTACCCAAAGTCTTCCTTTGGGGGCACTTTTTGATGGGCGAAAAGGGCTCGCAACTCATTTCCTGGGGCCTGATTTTTCACTCGTCTCCGAAGACGGCTAGGGATACGTTTAGGTTTGCTCAGGAACAGCGAACCCGGAGGGTCCAGTTGCATGTGGGGCTGCGTAAAGGCTCCCCTGGGGAGATCACTTGTACCCAAAGCCTTCCTTTGCGGGTTATTTGGATGGGCGAAAAGGCCTCGCAACGCATTTCCTGGGGCCTGATTTTTCAGTCGTCTTCGATGCCCGCTAGGGCTATGTTTAGGGATGTTCAGAAACAGCGAACCCTGATAATGCAGTTGCATGTGGGGCTGTGTAAAGGCTCCCCTGGGGAGTTCACTTGTACCCAAAGCCTTCCTTTGGGGGCACATTTGGATGGTCCAAAGGGGCTCGCAACGCATTTCCTGTGGCCAGATTTTTCACTCGTCTCCGATGACGGCAAGGGCTACGTTTAGGTTTGCTCAGGAACAGCGAACCCTGATAGTGCAGTTGCATGTGGGGCTGCGTAAAGGCTCCCCTGGGGAGTTCTCTTGTACCCAAAGCCTTCCTTTGGGGGTACTTTTGGATGGGCTAAAAGGGCTCGCAACGCATTTCCTGGGGCCTGATTTTTCAGTCGTCTTTTTTGCCGGCTAGGGCTATGTTTAGGGATGCTCGGAAACAGCGAACCCGGAGGGTCCAGTTGCATGTGGGGCTGCGTAAAGGCTCCCCTGGGGAGTTCACTTGTACCCAAAGCCTTCCTTTGGGGGCACTTTTAGATGGGCGAAAAGGCCTCGCAACGCATTTCCTGGGGCCTGATTTTTCACTCGTCTCCGAAGACGGCTAGGGCTATGTTTAGGTTTGCTCAGGAACAGCGAACCCGGAGGGTCCAGTTGCATGTGGGGCTGCGTAAAGGCTCCCCTGGGGAGATCACTTGTTCCCAAAGCCTTCCTTTGCGGGCACTTTTGGATAGTCCAAAGGGGCTTGCAACGCATTTCCTAGGGCCTGATTTTTCAATCGTCTCCGATGACGGCTAGGGTGATGTTTAGGTTTGCTCATGAACAGCGAACCCGGAGGGTCCAGTTGCATGTGGGGCTGCGTAAAGGCTCCCCTGGGGAGATCACTTGTACCCAAAGCCTTCCTTTGGGGGTACTTTTAGATGGGAGAAAAGGGCTCGCAACGCATTTCCTGGGGCCTGATTTTTCAGTCGTCTTCGATGCCGTCTAGGACTATGTTTAGGGATGCTCGGAAACAGCGAACCCGGAGGGTCCAGTTGCATGTGGGGCTGCGTAAAGGCTCCCCTGGGGAGATCACTTGTACCCAAAGCCTTCCTTTGGGGCGCTTCTGGATGGTCCAAAGGGGCTCGCAACGCATTTCCTGGGGCCTGATTTTTCAGTCGTCTCCGATGACGGCTATGGCTAGGTTTAGGTTTGCTCAGGAACAGCGAACCCTGATAGTGCAGTTGCATGTGGGGCTGCGTAAAGGCTCCCCTGGGGAGTTCTCTTGTACCCAAAGCCTTCCTTTGGGGGTACTTTTGGATGGGCGAAAAGGGCTCGCAACGCATTTCCTGGGGCCTGATTTTTCAGTTGTCTTTTTTGCCGGCTAGGGCTATGTTTAGGGATGCTCGGAAACAGCGAACCCAGAGGGTCCAGTTGCATGTGGGGCTGCGTAAAGGCTCCCCTGGGGAGTTCACTTGTATCCAAAGCCTTCCTTTGGGGGCACGTTTGGATGGTCCTAAGGGGCTCGCAACGCATTTCCTGGGGCCTGATTTTTCAGTCGTCATCGATGCCGGCTAGGGCTATGTTTAGGGATGCTCGGAAACAGCGAACCCGGAGGGGCCAGTTGCATGTGGGGCTGCGTAAAGGCTCCCCTGGGGAGTTCACTTGTACCCAAAGCCTTCCTTTGGGGGCACTTTTGGATGGGCAAAAAGGGCTCGCAACGCATTTCCTGGGGCCTGATTTTTCACTCGTCTCCGATGACGGCTAGGGCTATGTTTAGGGATGCTCGGAAACAGCGAACCCGGAGGGTCCAGTTGCATGTGGGGCTGCGTAAAGGCTCCCCTGGGGAGTTCACTTGTACCCAAAGCCTTCCTTTGGGGGCACTTTTGGATGGGCGAAAAGGCCTCGGAACGCATTTCCTGGGGCCTGATTTTTTACTAGTCTCCGAAGACGGCTAGGGCTACGTTTAGGTTTGCTCAGGAACAGCGAACCCGGAGGTTGCAGTTGCATGTAGGGCTGCGTAAAGGCTCCCCTGGGGAGTTCACTTGTACCCAAAGCCTTCCTTTGGGGGCACTTTTGGATGGGCGAAAAGGGCTCGCAACGCATTTCCTGGGGCCTGATTTTTCAGTCGTCTCCGATGACGGCTAGGGCTACGTTTAGGTTTGCTCATGAACAGCGAACCCTGATAGTGCAGTTGCATGTGGGGCTGCGTAAAGGCTCCCCTGGGGAGTTCACTTGTACCCAAAGCCTTCCTTTGGGGGCACTTTTGGACGGGCGAAAAGGGCTCGCAACGCATTTCTTGGGGCCTGATTTTTCAGTCGTCTTCGAAGCCGGGTAGGGCTATGTTTAGGGAAGCTCGGAAACAGCGAACCCGGAGGGTCCAGTTGCATGTGGGGCTGCGTAAAGGCTCCCCTGGGGAGTTCACTTGTACCCAAAGCCTTCCTTTGGGGGCACTTTTGGACGGGCGAAAAGGGCTCGCAACGCATTTCTTGGGGCCTGATTTTTCAGTCGTCTTCGAAGCCGGGTAGGGCTATGTTTAGGTTTGCTCAGGAACAGCGAACCCGGAGGGTCCAGTTGCATGTGGGGCTGCGTAAAGGCTCCCCTGGGGAGTTCACTTGTACCCAAAGCCTTCCTTTGCGGGCACTTTTGGATGGGCAAAAAGGGCTCGCAACGCATTTCCTGGGGCCTGATTTTTCACTCGTCTCCGATGACCGCAAGGGCTGCGTTTAGGTTTGCTCATGAACAGCGAACCCGGAGGGTCCAGTTGCATGTGGGGCTGCGTAAAGGCTCCCCTGGGGAGTTCACTTGTACCCAAAGCCTTCCTTTGCGGGCACTTTTGGATGGTCCAAAGGGGCTTGCAACGCGTTTTCTGTGGCCCGGGTTTTCAGTCTTCTCCCATGCCGGCTAGGGATATATTTAGGGTTGCTCGGAAAAATCGAACCCGAAGTGTCCAGTTGCATGTGGGGCTGTGTAAAGGCTCCCCTGGGGAGTTTACTTGTATCCAAAGCCTTCCTTTGGGGGCACGTTTGGATGGTCCTAAGGGGCTCGCAACGCATTTCCTGGGGCCCGGATTTTTCAGTCGTCATCGATGCCGGCTAGGGCTATGTTTAGGGATGCTCGGAAACAGCGAACCCGGAGGGGCCAGTTGCATGTGGGGCTGCGTAAAGGCTCCCCTGGGGAGTTCACTTGTACCCAAAGCCTTCCTTTGGGGGCACTTTTGGATGGGAGAAAAGGCCTCGGAACGCATTTCCTGGGGCCTGATTTTTCACTCGTCTCCGATGATGGCTAGGGCTATGTTTAGGGATGCTCGGAAACAGCGAACCCGGAGGGTCCAGTTGCATGTGGGGCTGCGTAAAGGCTCCCCTGGGGAGTTCACTTGTACCCAAAGCCTTCCTTTGGTGACACTTTTGGATGGGCGAAAAGGGCTTGCAACGCATTTCCTGGGGCCTGATTTTTCAGTCGTCTTCAATGCCTTCTAGGACTATGTTTAGGGATGCTCGGAAACAGTAAACCCGGAGGGTCCAGTTGCATGTGGGGCTGCGTAAAGGCTCCCCTGGCGAGTTCACATGTACCCAAAGCCTTCCTTTGGGGACACTTTTGGATGGTCTGAAGGGGCTGGCAACACATTTCCTGGGGCCTGATTTTTCACTTGTCTTCGATGCCGGCTAAGGTTATGTTTAGGGATGCTCGGAAACATCGAACCCGGAGGGTCCAGTTGCATGTGGGGCTGCGTAAAGGCTCCCCTGGGGAGTTCACATGTACCCAAAGCCTTCCTTTGGGGGCACTTTTGGATGGGCGAAAAGGGCTCGCAACGCATTTCCTGGGGCCTGATTTTTCAGTCGTCTTCTTTGCCGGCTAGGTCTATGTTTAGTGTTGCTCGGAAAGAGCGAACCCAGAGGGTCCAGTTGCATGTGGGGCTGCGTAAAGGCTCCCCTGGGGAGTTCACTTGTATCCGAAGAGTTCCTTTGGGGGCACTTCTGGATGGTCCAAAGGGGCTCGTAACGCATTTCCTGGGGCCTGATTTTTCAGTCGTCATCGATGACGGCTAGGGCTTTTTTTAGGGATGCTCGGAAACAGCGAACCCGGAGGGTCAAGTTGCATGTGGGGCTGCGTAAAGGCTCCCCTGGGGAGTTCACTTGTACCCAAAGCCTTCCTTTGGGGGCACTTTTGGATGGTCTGAAGGGGCTGGCAACACATTTCCTGGGGCCTGATTTTTCAGTCTTCTCCCATGCTGGCTAGGGATATATTTAGGGTTGCTCGGATAAATTGAACCCGAAGGGTCCAGTTGCATGTGGGGCTGCGTAAAGGCTCCCCTGGGGAGTTCTCTTGTACCCAAAGTCTTCCTTTGGGGGCACTTTTTGATGGGCGAAAAGGGCTCGCAACTCATTTCCTGGGGCCTGATTTTTCACTCGTCTCCGAAGACGGCTAGGGATACGTTTAGGTTTGCTCAGGAACAGCGAACCCGGAGGGTCCAGTTGCATGTGGGGCTGCGTAAAGGCTCCCCTGGGGAGATCACTTGTACCCAAAGCCTTCCTTTGCGGGTTATTTGGATGGGCGAAAAGGCCTCGCAACGCATTTCCTGGGGCCTGATTTTTCAGTCGTCTTCGATGCCCGCTAGGGCTATGTTTAGGGATGTTCAGAAACAGCGAACCCTGATAATGCAGTTGCATGTGGGGCTGTGTAAAGGCTCCCCTGGGGAGTTCACTTGTACCCAAAGCCTTCCTTTGGGGGCACATTTGGATGGTCCAAAGGGGCTCGCAACGCATTTCCTGTGGCCAGATTTTTCACTCGTCTCCGATGACGGCAAGGGCTACGTTTAGGTTTGCTCAGGAACAGCGAACCCTGATAGTGCAGTTGCATGTGGGGCTGCGTAAAGGCTCCCCTGGGGAGTTCTCTTGTACCCAAAGCCTTCCTTTGGGGGTACTTTTGGATGGGCTAAAAGGGCTCGCAACGCATTTCCTGGGGCCTGATTTTTCAGTCGTCTTTTTTGCCGGCTAGGGCTATGTTTAGGGATGCTCGGAAACAGCGAACCCGGAGGGTCCAGTTGCATGTGGGGCTGCGTAAAGGCTCCCCTGGGGAGTTCACTTGTACCCAAAGCCTTCCTTTGGGGGCACTTTTAGATGGGCGAAAAGGCCTCGCAACGCATTTCCTGGGGCCTGATTTTTCACTCGTCTCCGAAGACGGCTAGGGCTATGTTTAGGTTTGCTCAGGAACAGCGAACCCGGAGGGTCCAGTTGCATGTGGGGCTGCGTAAAGGCTCCCCTGGGGAGATCACTTGTTCCCAAAGCCTTCCTTTGCGGGCACTTTTGGATAGTCCAAAGGGGCTTGCAACGCATTTCCTAGGGCCTGATTTTTCAATCGTCTCCGATGACGGCTAGGGTGATGTTTAGGTTTGCTCATGAACAGCGAACCCGGAGGGTCCAGTTGCATGTGGGGCTGCGTAAAGGCTCCCCTGGGGAGATCACTTGTACCCAAAGCCTTCCTTTGCGGGCACTTTTGGATGGTCCAAAGGGGCTTGCAACGCATTTCCTGGGGCCTGATTTTTCAATCGTCTCCAATGACGGCTAGGGCTACGTTTAGGTTTGCACATGAACAGCGAACCCTGATAGTGCAGTTGCATGTGGGGCTGCGTAAAGGCTCCCCTGGGGAGTTCTCTTGTACCCAAAGCCTTCCTTTGGTGAAACTTTTGGATGGTCCAAAGGGGCTTGCAACGCGTTTTCTGGGGCCCGGATTTTCAGTCTTCTCCCATGCCGGCTAGTGATATATTTAGGATTGCTCGGAAAAATCGAACCCGGAGGGTCCAGTTGCATGTGGGGCTGCGTAAAGGCTCCCCTGGGGAGTTCTCTTGTACCCAAAGCCTTCCTTTGGGGGCACTTTTGGATGGGCGAAAAGGGCTCGCAACGCATTTCCTGGGGCCTGATTTTTCAGTCGTCTTCGATGCCGGCTAGGGATATGTTTAGGGATGCTCGGAAACAGCGAACCCGGAGGGTCCAGTTGCATGTGGGGCTGCGTAAAGGCTCCCCTGGGGAGTTCACTTGTACCCAAAGCCTTCCTTTGGGGGCACTTTTGGATGGGCGAAAAGGCCTCGGAACGCATTTCCTGGGGCCTGATTTTTCACTCGTCTCCGATGACGGCTAGGGCTATGTTTAGGGATGCTCGGAAACAGCGAACCCGGAGGGTCAAGTTGCATGTAGGGCTGCGTAAAGGCTCCCCTGGGGAGTTCACTTGTACCCAAAGCCTTCCTTTTTGGGCACTTTTGGATGGGCGAAAAGGGCTTGCAACGCATTTCCTGGGGCCTGATTTTTCACTCGTCTCCGATGACCGCAAGGGCTACGTTTAGGTTTGCTCAGGAACAGCGAACCCGGAGGGTCCAGTTGCATGTGGGGCTGCGTAAAGGCTCCCCTGGGGAGTTCACTTGTACCCAAAGCCTTCCTTTGGGGGCACTTTTGGATGGGCGAAAAGGGCTCGTAACGCATTTCCTTGGGCCTGATTTTTCAGTCGTCATCGATGCCGGCTAGGGATATGTTTAGGGATGCTCGGAAACAGCGAACCCGGAGGGTCAAGTTGCATGTGGGGCTGCGTAAAGGCTCCCCTGGGGAGTTCACTTGTACCCAAAGCCTTCCTTTGGTGACACTTTTGGATGGTCCAAAGGGGCTTGAAACGCGTTTTCTGGGGCCCGGGTTTTCAGTCTTCTCCCATGCCGGCTAGGGATATATATAGGGTTGCTCGGATAAATCGAACCCGAAGGGTCCAGTTGCATGTGGGGCTGCGTAAAGGCTCCCCTGGGGAGTTCTC
The DNA here is from genome assembly GCF_963932015.1 of Anas acuta. NCBI lineage: Eukaryota > Metazoa > Chordata > Aves > Anseriformes > Anatidae > Anas > Anas acuta. The sequence goes on along the minus strand of NW_027076332.1, from coordinate 36,105 downwards.
TTGTACCCAAAGTCTTCCTTTGGGGGCACTTTTGGATGGGCGAAAAGGGCTCGCAACGCATTTCCTGGGGCCTGATTTTTCACTCGTCTCCGAAGACGGCTAGGGCTACGTTTAGGTTTGTTCAGGAACAGCAAACCCGGAGGGTCCAGTTGCATGTGGGGCTGCGTAAAGGCTCCCCTGGGGAGATCGCTTGTACCCAAAGCCTTCCTTTGCGGGTTCTTTTGGATGGTCCAAAGGGGCTTGCAACGCATTTCCTGGGGCCTGATTTTTCAGTCGTCTTCGATGCCCGCTAGGGCTATGTTTAGGGATGTTCGGAAACAGCGAACCCGGAGGTTGCAGTTGCATGTGGGGCTGCGTAAAGGCTCGCCTGCGGCGTTCTCTTGTACCCAAAGCCTTCCTTTGGGGGTACTTTTAGATGGGAGAAAAGGGCTCGCAACGCATTTCCTGGGGCCTGATTTTTCAGTCGTCTTCGATGCCGTCTAGGACTATGTTTAGGGATGCTCGGAAACAGCGAACCCGGAGGGTCCAGTTGCATGTGGGGCTGCGTAAAGGCTCCCCTGGGGAGATCACTTGTACCCAAAGCCTTCCTTTGGGGCGCTTCTGGATGGTCCAAAGGGGCTCGCAACGCATTTCCTGGGGCCTGATTTTTCAGTCGTCTCCGATGACGGCTAGGGCTAGGTTTAGGTTTGCTCAGGAACAGCGAACCCTGATAGTGCAGTTGCATGTGGGGCTGCGTAAAGGCTCCCCTGGGGAGTTCTCTTGTACCCAAAGCCTTCCTTTGGGGGTACTTTTGGATGGGCGAAAAGGGCTCGCAACGCATTTCCTGGGGCCTGATTTTTCAGTTGTCTTTTTTGCCGGCTAGGGCTATGTTTAGGGATGCTCGGAAACAGCGAACCCAGAGGGTCCAGTTGCATGTGGGGCTGCGTAAAGGCTCCCCTGGGGAGTTCACTTGTATCCAAAGCCTTCCTTTGGGGCCCTTATCAATGGTCTAAAGGTGCTCGCAACGCATTTCCTGGGGCCTGATTTTTCACTCGTCTCCGATGACGGCTAGGGCTACGTTTAGGTTTGCTCAGGAACAGCGAACCCGGAGGGTCCAGTTGCATGTGGGGCTGCGTAAAGGCTCCCCTGGGGAGTTCACTTGTATCCAAAGCCTTCCTTTGGGGGCACTTTTGGATGGTCCAAAGGGGCTCGCAACGCATTTCCTGGGGCCTGATTTTTCAGTCGTCATCGATGCCGGCTAGGGCTATGTTTAGGGATGCTCGGAAACAGCGAACCCGGAGGGTCCATTTGCATGTGGGGCTGCGAAAGGCTCCCCTGGGGAGTTCACTTGTACCCAAATTCTTCCTTTGGGGGCACATTTTGATGGGCGAAAAGGGCTCGCAACGCATTTCCTGGGGCCTGATTTTTCACTCGTTTCCGAAGACGGCTAGGGCTACGTTTAGGTTTGCTCAGGAATAGCGAACCCGGAGGGTCCAGTTGCATGTGGGGCTGCGTAAAGGCTCCCCTGGGGAGATCACTTGTACCCAAAGCCTTCCTTTGGTGACACTTTTGGATGGTCCAAAGGGGCTTGCAACGCGTTTTCTGGGGCCCGGGTTTTCAGTCTTCTCCCATGCCGGCTAGTGATATATTTAGGATTGCTCGGAAAAATCGAACCCGGAGGGTCCAGTTGCATGTGTGGCTGCGTAAAGGCTCCCCTGGGGAGATCTCTTGTACCCAAAGCCTTCCTTTGGGGGTACTTTTGGATGGGCGAAAAGGGCTCGCAACGCATTTCCTGGGGCCTGATTTTTCAGTCGTCTTCGATGACGGCTAGGGCTATGTTTAGGGATGCTCGGAAACAGCAAACCCGGAGGGTCCAGTTGCATGTGGGGCTGCGTAAAGGCTCCCCTGGGGAGTTCTCTTGTACCCAAAGTCTTCCTTTGGGGGCACATTTGGATGGGCGAAAAGCCCTCAGAACGCATTTCCTGGGGCCTGATTTTTCACTCGTCTCCAATGACGGCTAGGGCTACGTTTAGGTTTGTTCAGGAACAGCGAACCTGGACGGTCCAGTTGCATGTGGGGCTGCGTAAAGGCTCCCCTGGGGAGATCACTTGTACCCAAAGCCATCCTTTGGGGGCACTTTTGGATGGGCGAAAAGGCCGCGCAACGCATTTCCGGGGCCTGATTTTTCAATCGTATTCGATGCCTTCTAGGAAAAAGTTTAGGGATGCTCGGAAACAGTAAAACCGGAGGGTCCAGTTGCATGTGGGGCTGCGTAAAGGCTCCCCTGGGGAGTTCTCTTGTACCCAAAGTCTTCCTTTGGGGGCACATTTGGATGGGCGAAAAGGCCTCGGAACGCATTTCTTGGGGCCTGATTTTTCACTCGTCTCCGATGACAGCTAGGGCTACGTTTGGGTTTGCTCATGAACAGCGAACCCGGAGGGTCCAGTTGCATGTGGGGCTGCGTAAAGGCTCCCCTGGGGAGATCATTTGTACCCAAAGCCTTCCTTTGGTGACACTTTTGGATGGTCCAAAGGGGCTTGCAACGCGTTTTCTGGGGCCCGGGTTTTCAGTCTTCTCCCATGCTGGCTAGGGATATATTTAGTATTGCTCGGAAAAATCGAACCCGGAGGGTCCAGTTGCATGTGGGGCTGCGTAAAGGCTCCCCTGGGGAGTTCACTTGTACCCAAAGCCTTCCTTTGGGGGCACTTTTGGATGGGCGAAAAGGCCGCGCAACGCATTTCCGGGGCCTGATTTTTCAATCGTATTCGATACCTTCTAGGAAAAAGATTAGGGATGCTCGGAAACAGTAAACCCGGAGGGTCCAGTTGCATGTGGGGCTGCGTAAAGGCTCCCCTGGGGAGTTCTCTTGTACCCAAAGTCTTCCTTTGGGGGCACATTTGGATGGGCGAAAAGGCCTCGGAACGCATTTCCTGGGGCCTGATTTTTCAGTCGTCTCCGATGACGGCTGGGGCTACGTTTAGGTTTGCTCATGAACAGCGAACCCGGAGGGTCCAGTTGCATGTGGGGCTGCGTAAAGGCTCCCCTGGGGAGATCACTTGTACCCAAAGCCTTCCTTTGGTGACACTTTTGGATGGTCCAAAGGGGCTTGCAACGCGTTTTCTGGCACCCGGGTTTTCAGTCTTCTCCCATGCCGGCTAGGGATATATTTAGTATTGCTCGGAAAAATCGAACCCGGAGGGTCCAGTTGCATGTGGGGCTGCGTAAAGGCTCCCCTGGGGAGTTCACTTGTACCCAAAGCCTTCCTTTGGGGGCACTTTTGTATGGGCGAAAAGGGCTCGTAACTCATTTCCTGGGGCCTGATTTTTCAGTCGTCATCGATGCCGGCTAGGGCTATGTTTAGGGATGCTCGGAAACAGCGAACCCGGAGGGTCAGGTTGCATGTGGGGCTGCGTAAAGGCTCCCCTGGGGAGTTCACTTGTATCCAAAGCCTTCCTTTGGGGGCACTTTTGGACGGGCGAAAAGGGCTCGCAACGCATTTCCTGGGGCCTGATTTTTCAGTCGTCTTCGAAGCCGTCTAGGACTATGTTAAGGTTTGCTCAGGAACAGCGAACCCGGAGGGTCCAGTTGCATGTGGGGCTGCGTAAAGGCTCCCCTGGGGAGTTCTCTTGTACCCAAAGCCTTCCTTTGGGGGCACTTTTGGATGGGCGAAAAGGGCTTGCAACGCATTTCCTGGGGCCTGATTTTTCAGTCGTATTCGAAGAAGTCTAGGGCTATGTTTAGGGATGCTCGGAAACACCAGACCCGGAGGGTCCAGTTGCATGTGGGGCTGCGTAAAGGCTCCCCTGGGGAGTTCACTTGTACCCAAAGTCTTCCTTTGGGGACACTTTTGGATGGGCAAAATGGGCTCGCAACGCATTTCCTGTGGCCTGATTTTTCACTCGTCTCCGATGACGGCTAGGGCTACGTTTAGGGATGCTCGGAAACAGCGAACCCGGAGGGTCCAGTTGCATGTGGGGCTGCGTAAAGGCTCCCCTGGGGAGTTCACTTGTACCCAAAGCCTTCCTTTGGGGGCACTTTTGGATGGGCGAAAAGGCCTCGCAAAGCATTTCCGGGGCCTGATTTTTCACTCGTCTTCGATGCCTTCTAGGAAAATGTTTAGGGATGCTCGGAAACAGTAAACCCTGAGGGTCCAGTTGCATGTGGGGCTGCGTAAAGGCTCCCCTGGGGAGTTCACTTGTACCCAAATTCTTCCTTTGGGGGCACATTTTGATGGGCGAAAAGGGCTCGCAACGCATTTCCTGGGGCCTGATTTTTCACTCGTCTCCGAAGACGGCTAGGGCTACGTTTAGGTTTGTTCAGGAACAGCGAACCCGGAGGGTCCAGTTGCATGTGGGGCTGCGTAAAGGCTCCCCTGGGGAGATCACTTGTACCCAAAGTCTTCCTTTGCGGGCACTTTTGGATGGTCCTAAGGGGCTTGCAACGCATTTCCTGGGGCCTGATTTTTCAGTCGTCTCCGATGACGGGTAGGGCTACGTTTAGGTTTGCTCATGAACAGCGAACCCGGAGGGTCCAGTTGCATGTGGGGCTGCGTAAAGGCTCCCCTGGGGAGTTCACTTGTACCCAAAGCCTTCCTTTGGGGTCACTTTTGGATGGGCGAAAAGGGCTCGCAACGCATTTCCTGGGGCCTGATTTTTCAGTCGTCTTCGATGCCGGCTAGGGCTATGTTTAGGGATGCTCGGAAACAGCGAACCCGGAGGGTCCAGTTGCATGTGGGGCTGTTTAAAGGCTCCCCTGGGGAGTTCACTTGTACCCAAAGTCTTCCTTTGGGGGCACATTTGGATGGGCGAAAAGGGCTCGCAACGCATTTCCTGGGGCCTGATTTTTCACTCGTCTCCGAAGACGGCTAGGGCTACGTTTAGGTTTGTTCAGGAACAGCGAACCCGGAGGGTCCAGTTGCATGTGGGGCTGCGTAAAGGCTCCCCTGGGGAGATCATTTGTACCCAAAGCATTCCTTTGCGGGCACTTTTAGATGGTCCAAAGGGGCTTGCAACGCGTTTTCTGGGGCCCGGGTTTTCAGTCTTCTCCCATGCCGGCTAGGGATATATTTAGTATTGCTCGGAAAAATCGAACCCGGAGGGTCCAGTTGCATGTGGGGCTGCGTAAAGGCTCCCCTGGGGAGATCACTTGTACCCAAAGTCTTCCTTTGCGGGCACTTTTGGATGGTCCAAAGGGGCTTGCAACGCATTTCCTGGGGCCTGATTTTTCAGTCGTCTCCGATGACAGCTAGGGCTACGTTTAGGTTTGCTCAGGAACAGCGAACCCGTAGGGTCCAGTTGCATGTGGGGCTGCGTAAAGGCTCCCCTGGGGAGTTCACTTGTACCCAAAGCCTTCCTTTGGGGGCACTTTTGGATGGGCGAAAAGGGCTCGCAACACATTTCCTGGGGCCTGATTTTTCAGTCATCATCGATGCCGGCTAGGGCTATATTTAGGGATGCTCGGAAACAGCGAACCCGGAGGGTCCAGTTGCATGTGGGGCTGCGTAAAGGCTCCCCTGGGGAGTTCACTTGTACCCAAAGCCTTCCTTTGGGGGCACTTTTGGATGGTCTGAAGGGGCTGGCAACACATTTCCTGGGTCCTGATTTTTCACTTGTCTTCAATGCCGGCTAGGGATATGTTTAGGGATGCTCGGAAACAGCGAACCCGGAGGGTCCAGTTGCATGTGGGGCTGCGTAAAGGCTCCCCTGGGGAGTTCTCTTGTACCCAAAGTCTTCCTTTGGGGGCACATTTGGATGGGCGAAAAGGCCTCGGAACGCATTTCCTGGGGCCTGATTTTTCACTCGTCTCCGATGACAGCTAGGGCTACGTTTAGGTTTGCTCAGGAACAGCGAACCCGGAGGGTCCAGTTGCATGTGGGGCTGCGTAAAGGCTCCCCTGGGGAGTTCTCTTGTACCCAAAGCCTTCCTTTGGTGACACTTTTGGATGGTCCAAAGGGGCTTGCAACGCGTTTTCTGGGGCCCGGGTTTTCAGTCTTCTCCCATGCCGGCTAGGGATATATTTAGGGTTGCTCGGAAACAGTAAACCCGGAGGGTCCAGTTGCATGTGGGGCTGCGTAAAGGCTCCCCTGGGGAGTTCACTTGTACCCAAAGCCTTCCTTTGGGGGCACTTTTGGATGGGCGAAAAGGGCTCGCAACGCATTTCCTGGGGCCTGATTTTTCAGTCGTCTCCGATGACGGCTGGGGCTACGTTTAGGTTTGCTCAGGAACAGCGAACCCGGAGGGTCCAGTTGCATGTGGGGCTGCGTAAAGGCTCCCCTGGGGAGATCACTTGTACCCAAAGCCTTCCTTTGGTGACACTTTTGGATGGTCCAAAGGGGCTTGCAACGCGTTTTCTGGCACCCGGGTTTTCAGTCTTCTCCCATGCCGGCTAGGGCTATATTTAGTATTGCTCGGAAAAATCGAACCCGGAGGGTCCAGTTGCATGTGGGGCTGCGTAAAGGCTCCCCTGGGGAGTTCACTTGTACCCAAAGCCTTCCTTTGGGGGCACTTTTGTATGGGCGAAAAGGGCTCGTAACTCATTTCCTGGGGCCTGATTTTTCAGTCGTCATCGATGCCGGCTAGGGCTATGTTTAGGGATGCTCGGAAACAGCGAACCCGGAGGGTCCAGTTGCATGTGGGGCTGCGTAAAGGCTCCCCTGGGGAGTTCACTTGTATCCAAAGCCTTCCTTTGGGGGCACTTTTGGACGGGCGAAAAGGGCTCGCAACGCATTTCCTGGGGCCTGATTTTTCAGTCGTCTTCGAAGCCGTCTAGGACTATGTTAAGGTTTGCTCAGGAACAGCGAACCCGGAGGGTCCAGTTGCATGTGGGGCTGCGTAAAGGCTCCCCTGGGGAGTTCTCTTGTACCCAAAGCCTTCCTTTGGGGGCACTTTTGGATGGGCGAAAAGGGCTTGCAACGCATTTCCTGGGGCCTGATTTTTCAGTCGTATTCGAAGACGTCTAGGGCTATGTTTAGGGATGCTCGGAAACACCAGACCCGGAGGGTCCAGTTGCATGTGGGGCTGCGTAAAGGCTCCCCTGGGGAGTTCACTTGTACCCAAAGTCTTCCTTTGGGGACACTTTTGGATGGGCAAAATGGGCTCGCAACGCATTTCCTGTGGCCTGATTTTTCACTCGTCTCCGATGACGGCTAGGGCTACGTTTAGGGATGCTCGGAAACAGCGAACCCGGAGGGTCCAGTTGCATGTGGGGCTGCGTAAAGGCTCCCCTGGGGAGTTCACTTGTACCCAAAGCCTTCCTTTGGGGGCACTTTTGGATGGGCGAAAAGGCCTCGCAACGCATTTCCGGGGCCTGATTTTTCACTCGTCTTCGATGCCTTCTAGGAAAATGTTTAGGGATGCTCGGAAACAGTAAACCCTGAGGGTCCAGTTGCATGTGGGGCTGCGTAAAGGCTCCCCTGGGGAGTTCACTTGTACCCAAAGTCTTCCTTTGGGGGCACATTTTGATGGGCGAAAAGGGCTCGCAACGCATTTCCTGGGGCCTGATTTTTCAGTCGTCTTCGATGCCGGCTAGGGCTATGTTTAGGGATGCTCGGAAACAGCGAACCCGGAGGGTCCAGTTGCATGTGGGGCTGCGTAAAGGCTCCCCTGGGGAGTTCACTTGTACCTAAAGCCTTCCTTTGGGGGCACTTTTGGATGGACGAAAAGGCCGCGCAACGCATTTCCTGGGGCCTGATTTTTCAGTCGTCTTCGATGCCTTCTAGGAAAAAGTTTAGGGATGCTCGGAAACAGCGAACCCGGAGGGTCCAGTTGCATGTGGGGCTGCGTAAAGGCTCCCCTGGGGAGTTCTCTTGTACCCAAAGTCTTCCTTTGGGGGCACATTTGGATGGGCGAAAAGGCCTCGGAACGCATTTCCTGGGGCCTGATTTTTCACTCGTCTCCGATGACAGCTAGGGCTACGTTTAGGTTTGCTCAGGAACAGCGAACCCGGAGGGTCCAGTTGCATGTGGGGCTGCGTAAAGGCTCCCCTGGGGAGTTCTCTTGTACCCAAAGCCTTCCTTTGGTGACACTTTTGGATGGTCCAATGGGGCTTGCAACGCGTTTTCTGGGGCCCGGGTTTTCAGTCTTCTCCCATGCCGGCTAGGGATATATTTAGGGTTGCTCGGAAAAATCGAACCCGGAGGGTCCAGTTGCATGTGTGGCTGCGTAAAGGCTCCCCTGGGGAGTTCACTTGTATCCAAAGCCTTCCTTTGGGGGCACTTTTGGATGGTCCTAAGGGGCTCGCAACGCATTTCCTGGGGCCTGATTTTTCAGTCGTCATCGATGCCGGCTAGGGCTATGTTTAGGGATGCTCGGAAACAGCGAACCCGGAGGGTCAAGTTGCATGTGGGGCTGCGTAAAGGCTCCCCTGGGGAGTTCACTTGTACCCAAAGCCTTCCTTTGGGGGCACTTTTGGATGGGTGAAAAGGGCTCGCAACGCATTTCCTGGGGCCTGATTTTTCAGTCGTCTCCGATGACGGCTAGGGCTACGTTTAGGTTTGCTCATGAACAGCGAACCCTGATAGTGCAGTTGCATGTGGGGCTGCGTAAAGGCTCCCCTGGGGAGTTCAGTTGTACCCAAAGCCTTTATTTGGGGGTACTTTTGGATGGGCGAAAAGGGCTCGAAACGCATTTCCTGTGGCCTGATTTTTCACTCGTCTCCGATGACGGCTAGGGCTACGTTTAGGGATGCTCGGAAACAGCGAACCCGGAGGGTCCAGTTGCATGTGGGGCTGCGTAAAGGCTCCCCTGGGGAGTTCACTTGTACCCAAAGCCTTCCTTTGGGGGCACTTTTGGATGTGCGAAAAGGCTTCGCAACGCATTTCCGGGGCCTGATTTTTCACTCGTCTTCGATGCCTTCTAGGAAAATGTTTAGGGATGCTCGGAAACAGTAAACCCGGAGGGTCCAGTTGCATGTGGGGCTGCGTAAAGGCTCCCCTGGGGAGTTCTCTTGTACCCAAAGTCTTCCTTTGGGGGCACATTTGGATGGGCGAAAAGGCCTCGGAACGCATTTCCTGGGGCCTGATTTTTCACTCGTCTCCGATGACAGCTAGGGCTACGTTTAGGTTTGCTCAGGAACAGCGAACCCGGAGGGTCCAGTTGCATGTGGGGCTGCGTAAAGGCTCCCCTGGGGAGATCACTTGTACCCAAAGCCTTCCGTTGGGGGCACTTTTGGATGGTCTGAAGGGGCTGGCAACACATTTCCTGGGTCCTGATTTTTCACTTGTCTTCGATGCCGGCTAGGGATATGTTTAGGGATGCTCGGAAACAGCGAACCAGGAGGGTCCAGTTGCATGTGGGGCTGCGTAAAGGCTCCCCTGGGGAGTTCACTTGTACCCAAAGCCTTCCTTTGGGGGCACTTTTGGATGGGCGAAAAGGGCTCGCAACGCATTTCCTGGGGCCTGATTTTTCAGTCGTCTTCTTTGCCGGCTAGGGCTATGTTTAGGGATGCTCGGAAACAGCGAACCCAGAGGGTCCAGTTGCATGTGGGGCTGCATAAAGGCTCCCCTGGGGAGTTCACATGTACCCAAAGCCTTCCTTTGGGGGCACTTTTGGATGGGCGAAAAGGGCTTGCAACGCATTTCCTGGGGCCTGATTTTTCAGTCGTCTCCGATGACGGCTAGGGCTACGTTTAGGTTTGCTCAGGAACAGCGAACCCGGAGGGTCAAGTTGCATGTAGGCCTGCGTAAAGGCTCCCCTGGGGAGTTCACTTGTACCCAAAGCCTTCCTTTGGGGGCACTTTTGGATGGGCGAAAAGGGCTTGCAACGCATTTCCTGGGGCCTGATTTTTCAGTCGTCTCCGATGACGGCTAGGGCTACGTTTAGGTTTGCTCATGAACAACGAACCCTGATAGTGCAGTTGCATGTGGGGCTGCGTAAAGGCTCCCCTGGGGAGTTCTCTTGTACCCAAAGCCTTCCTTTGGGGGTACTTTTGGATGGGCGAAAAGGGCTCGCAACGCATTTCCTGGGGCCTGATTTTTCAGTCGTCTTCTTTGCCGGCTAGGGCTGCGTTTAGGTTTGCTCATGAACAGCGAACCCGGAGGGTCCAGTTGCATGTGGGGCTGCGTAAAGGCTCCCCTGGGGAGTTCACTTGTACCCAAAGCCTTCCTTTGGTGACACTTTTGGATGGTCCAAAGGGGCTTGCAACGCGTTTTCTGGGGCCCGGGTTTTCAGTCTTCTCCCATGCTGGCTAGGGATATATTTAGGGTTGCTCGGATAAATCGAACCCGAAGGGTCCAGTTGCATGTGGGGCTGCGTAAAGGCTCCCCTGGGGAGTTCTCTTGTACCCAAAGCCTTCCTTTGGGGGCACTTTTGGATGGGTGAAAAGGGCTCGCAACGCATTTCCTGAGGCCTGATTTTTCACTCGTCTCCGAAGACGGCTAGGGATACGTTTAGGTTTGCTCAGGAACAGCGAACCCGGAGGGTCCAGTTGCATGTGGGGCTGCGTAAAGGCTCCCCTGGGGAGATCACTTGTACCCAAAGCCTTCCTTTGCGGGTTATATGGATGGGCGAAAAGGCCTCGGAACGCATTTCCTGGGGCCTGATTTTTCAGTCATCATCGATGTCCGCTAGGGCTATGTTTAGGGATGTTCGGAAACAGCGAACCCGGAGGTTGCAGTTGCATGTGGGGCTGTGTAAAGGCTCCCCTGGGGAGTTCACTTGTACCCAAAGCCTTCCTTTGGGGGCACGTTTGGATGGTCCAAAGGGGCTCGCAACGCATTTCCTGGGGCCTGATTTTTCAGTCGTCTCCGATGACGGCAAGGGCTACGTTTAGGTTTGCTCAGGAACAGCGAACCCTGATAGTGCAGTTGCATGTGGGGCTGCGTAAAGGCTCCCCTGGGGAGTTCTCTTGTACCCAAAGCCTTCCTTTGGGGGTACTTTTGGATGGGCGAAATGGGCTCGCAACGCATTTCCTGGGGCCTGATTTTTCAGTCGTCTTTTTTGCCTCCTATGGCTATGTTTAGGTTTGTTCAGGAACAGCAAACCCGGAGGGTCCAGTTGCATGTGGGGCTGCGTAAAGGCTCCCCTGGGGAGATCACTTGTTCCCAAAGCCTTCCTTTGCGGGCACTTTTGGATAGTCCAAAGGGGCTTGCAACGCATTTCCTTGGGCCTGATTTTTCACTCGTCTCCGATGACGGCTAGGGTGACGTTTAGGTTTGCTCATGAACAGCGAACCCGGAGGGTCCAGTTGCATGTGGGGCTGCGTAAAGGCTCCCCTGGGGAGATCACTTGTACCCAAAGCCTTCCTTTACGGGCACTTTTGGATGGTCCAAAGGGGCTTGCAACGCATTTCCTGGGGCCTGATTTTTCAATCGTCTCCGATGACGGCTAGGGCTACGTTTAGGTTTGCACATGAACAGCGAACCCTGATAGTGCAGTTGCATGTGGGGCTGCGTAAAGGCTCCCCTGGGGAGTTCTCTTGTACCCAAAGCCTTCCTTTGGTGACACTTTTGGATGGTCCAAAGGGGCTTGCAACGCGTTTTCTGGGGCCCGGATTTTCAGTCTTCTCCCATGCCGGCTAGTGATATATTTAGGATTGCTCGGAAACAGCGAACCCGGAGGGTCCAGTTGCATGTCGGGCTGCGTAAAGGCTCCCCTGGGGAGTTCACTTGTACCCAAAGCCTTCCTTTGGGGGCACTTTTGGATGGGTGAAAAGGCCTCGCAACGCATTTCCTGGGGCCTGATTTTTCACTCGTCTCCGATGCCGGCTAGGGATATGTTTAGGGATGCTCGGAAACAGCGAACCCGGAGGGTCAAGTTGCATGTCGGGCTGCGTAAAGGCTCCCCTGGGGAGTTCACTTGTACCCAAAGCCTACCTTTGGGGGCACTTTTGGATGGGCGAAAAGGCCTCGCAACGCATTTCCTGGGGCCTGATTTTTCACTCGTCTCCGATGCCGTCTACGGCTATGTTTAGGGATGCTCGGAAACAGCGAACCCGGAGGGTCAAGTTGCATGTGTGGCTGCGTTAAGGCTCCCCTGGGGAGTTCACTTGTACCCAAAGCCTTCCTTTTTGGACACTTTTGGATGGGCGAAAAGGGCTTGCAACGCATTTCCTGGGGCCTGAATTTTCACTCGTCTCTGATGACGGCTAGGGCTACGTTTAGGTTTGCTCAGGAACAGCGAACCCGGAGGGTCCAGTTGCATGTGGGGCTGCGTAAAGGCTCCCCTGGGGAGATCACTTGTACCCAAAGCCTTCCTTTGGGGGCACCTTTGGATGGTCTGAAGGGGCTGACAACACATTTCCTGGGGCCTGATTTTTCACTTGTCTTCGATGCCGGCTAGGGCTACGTTTAGGTTTGCTCAGGAACAGCGAAACCGGAGGGTCCAGTTGCATGTGTGGCTGCGTAAAGGCTCCCCTGGGGAGTTCACTTGTTCCCAAAGCCTTCCTTTGGGGGCACTTTTGAATGGGCAAAAAGGGCTCGCAACGCATTTCCTGGGGCCTGATTTTTCACTCGTCTCCGATGACCGCAATGGCTGCGTTTAGGTTTGCTCAGGAACAGCGAACCCGGAGGGTCCAGTTGCATGTGGGGCTGCGTAAAGGCTCCCCTGGGGAGTTCACTTGTACCCAAAGCCTTCCTTTGGGGGTACTTTTGGATGGGCGAAAAGGGCTCGTAACGCATTTCCTGGGGCCTGATTTTTCAGTCGTCATCGATGCCGGCTAGGGATATGTTTAGGGATGCTCGGAAACAGCGAACCCGGAGGGTCAAGTTGCATGTGGGGCTGCGAAAAGGCTCCCCTGGGGAGTTCACTTGTACCCAAAGCCTTCCTTTGGTGACACTTTTGGATGGTCCAAAGGGGCTTGAAACGCGTTTTCTGTGGCCCGGGTTTTCAGTCTTCTCCCATGCCGGCTAGGGATATATTTAGGGTTGCTCGGATAAATCGAACCCAAAGGGTCCAGTTGCATGTGGGGCTGCGTAAAGGCTCCCCTGGGGAGTTCTCTTGTACCCAAAGCCTTCCTTTGGGGGCACTTTTGGATGGGCGAAAAGGGCTCGCAACGCATTTCCTGGGGCCTGATTTTTCACTCGTCTCCGAAGACGGCTAGGGCTACGTTTAGGTTTGCTCAGGAACAGAAAACCCGGAGGGTCCAGTTGCATGTGGGGCTGCGTAAAGGCTCCCCCGGGGATATCGCTTGTACCCAAAGCCTTCCTTTGCGGGTTCCTTTGGATGGTACAAAGGGGCTTGCAACGCATTTCCTGGGGCCTGATTTTTCAGTCGTCTTCGATGCCCGCTAGGGCTATGTTTAGGGATGTTCGGAAACAGCGAACCCGGAGGTTGCAGTTGCATGTGGGGCTGTGTAAAGGCTCCCCTGGGGAGTTCACTTGTACCCAAACGTTCCTTTGGGGGCACGTTTGGATGGTCCAAAGGGGCTCGCAACACATTTCCTGGGGCCTGATTTTTCACTCGTCTCCGAAGACGGCTAGGGCTACGTTTAGGTTTGCTCATGAACAGCGAACCTGGAGGGTCCAGTTGCATGTGGGGCTGCGTAAAGGCTCCCCTGGGGAGTTCTCTTGTACCCAAAGCCTTCCTTTGGGGGTACTTTTAGATGGGAGAAAAGGGCTCGCAACGCATTTCCTGGGGCCTGATTTTTCAGTCGTCTTCGATGCCGTCTAGGACTATGTTTAGGGATGCTCGGAAACAGCGAACCCAGAGGGTCCAGTTGCATGTGGGGCTGCGTAAAGGCTCCCCTGGGGAGTTCACTTGTACCCAAAGCCTTCCTTTGGGGCCCTTCTGGATGGTCCAAAGGTGCTCGCAACGCATTTCCTGGGGCCTGATTTTTCACTCGTCTCCGATGACGGCAAGGGCTACGTTTAGGTTTGTTCAGGAACAGCGAACCCGGAGGGTCCAGTTGCATGTGGGGCTGCGTAAAGGCTCCCCTGGGGAGTTCTCTTGTACCCAAAGCCTTCCTTTGGTGACACTTTTGGATGGTCCAAAGGGGCTTGCAACGCGTTTTCTGGGGCCCGGGTTTTCAGTCTTCTCCCATGCCGGCTAGTGATTTATTTAGGATTGCTCGGAAAAATCGAACCCGGAGGGTCCAGTTGCATGTGTGGCTGCGTAAAGGCTCCCCTGGGGAGTTCACTTGTACCCAAAGCCTTCCTTTGGGGGCACTTTTGGATGCACGAAAAGGGCTCGCAACGCATTTCCTGGGGCCTCATTTTTCAGTCGTCTTCGATGCCTTCTAGGGCTATGTTTAGGGATGCTCGGAAACAGCGAACCCAGAGGGTCCAGTTGCATGTGGGGCTGCGTAAAGGCTCCCCTGGGGAGTTCACTTGTACCCAAAGCCTTCCTTTGGGGCCCTTCTGGATGGTCCAAAGGTGCTCGCAACGCATTTCCTGGGGCCTGATTTTTCACTCGTCTCCGATGACGGCAAGGGCTACGTTTAGGTTTGTTCAGGAACAGCGAACCCGGAGGGTCCAGTTGCATGTGGGGCTGCGTAAAGGCTCCCCTGGGGAGTTAACTTGTACCCAAAGTCTTCCTTTTTGGGCACTTTTGGATGGGCGAAAAGGGCTTGCAACGCATATCCTGGGGCCTGATTTTTCAGTCGTCTTCGATGCCTTCTAGGAGTATGTTTAGGGATGCTCGGAAACAGCAAACCCGGAGGGTCCAGTTGCATGTGGGGCTGCGTAAAGGCTCCCCTGGGGAGTTCTCTTGTACCCAAAGTCTTCCTTTGGGGGCACATTTGGATGGGCGAAAAGGCCTCGGAACGCATTTCCTGGGGCCTGATTTTTCACTCGTCTCCGATGACGGCTAGGGCTACGTTTAGGTTTTCTCAGGAACAGCGAACCTGGAGGGTCCAGTTGCATGTGGGGCTGCGTAAAGGCTCCCCTGGGGAGATCACTTGTACCCAAAGCCTTCCTTTGGGGGCACTTTTGGATGGTCTGAAGGGGCTGGCAACACATTTCCTGGGTCCTGATTTTTCACTTGTCTTCGATGCCGGCTAGGGCTATGTTTAGGGATGCTCGGAAACAGCGAACCCGGAGGGTCCAGTTGCATGTGGGGCTGCGTAAAGGCTCCCCTGGGGAGTTCTCTTGTACCCAAAGTCTTCCTTTGGGGGCACATTTGGATGGTCCAAAGGGGCTTGCAACGCATTTCCTGGGGCCTGATTTTTCAGTCGTCTCCGATGACGGGTAGGGCTACGTTTAGTTTTGCTCAGGAACAGCGAACCCGGAGGGTCCAGTTGCATGTGGGGCTGCGTAAAGGCTCCCCTGGGGAGTTCTCTTGTACCCAAAGCCTTCCTTTGGTGACACTTTTGGATGGTCCAAAGGGGCTTGCAACGCGTTTTCTGGGGCCCGGGTTTTCAGTCTTCTCCCATGCTGGCTATGGATATATTTATTATTGCTCGCAAAAATCGACCCCGGAGGGTCCAGTTGCATGTGGGGCTGCGTAAAGGCTCCCCTGGGGAGTTCTCTTGTACCCAAAGTCTTCCTTTGGTGACACATTTGGATGGTCCAAAGGGGCTTGCAACGCGATTTCTGGGGCCCGGGTTTTCAGTCTTCTCCCATGCCAGCTAGGGATATATTTAGTATTGCTCGGAAAAATCGAACCCGGAGGGTCCAGTTGCATGTGGGGCTGCGTAAAGGCTCCCCTGGGGAGTTCACTTGTATCCAAAGCCTTCCTTTGGGGGCACTTTTGGATGGGCGAAAAGGGCTTGTAACGCATTTCCTGGGGCCTGATTTTTCAGTCGTCATCGATGCCGGCTAGGGCTATGTTTAGGGATGCTCGGAAACACCGAACCCGGAGGGTCCAGTTGCATTTGGGGCTGCGTAAAGGCTCCCCTGGGGAGTTCTCTTGTACCCAAAGTCTTCCTTTGGGGGCACATTTGGATGGGCAAAAAGGGCTCGCAACGCATTTCCTGGGGCCTGATTTTTCAGTCGTCTTCGATGCCGGCTAGGGCTATGTTTAGGGATGCTCGGAAACAGCGAACCCGGAGGGTCCAGTTGCATGTGGGGCTGCGTAAAGGCTCCCCTGGGGAGTTCACTTGTACCCAAAGCCTTCCTTTGGGGGCACATTTGGATGGGCGAAAAGGGCTCGCAACGCATTTCCTGTGGCCTGAATTTTCACTCGTCTCCGATGACGGCTAGGGCTACGTTTAGGTTTGTTCAGGAACAGCGAACCCGGAGGGTCCAGTTGCATGTGGGACTGCGTAAAGGCTCCCCTGGGGAGATCACTTGTACCCAAAGCCTTCCTTTGGTGACACTTTTGGATGGTCCAAAGGGGCTTGCAACGCGTTTTCTGGGGCCCGGGTTTTCAGTCTTCTCCCATGCCTGCTAGTGATATATTTAGGATTGCTCGGAAAAATCGAACCCGGAGGGTCCAGTTGCATGTGGGGCTGCGTAAAGGCTCCCCTGGGGAGATCACTTGTACCCAAAGCCTTCCGTTGGGGTCACTTTTGGATGGTCTGAAGGGGCTGGCAACACATTTCCTGGGTCCTGATTTTTCACATGTCTTCGATGCCGGCTAGGGATATGTTTAGGGATGCTCCCAAACAGCGAACCCGGAGGGTCCAGTTGCATGTGGGGCTGCGTAAAGGCTCCCCTGGGGAGTTCTCTTGTACCCAAAGTCTTCCTTTGGGGGCACATTTGGATGGTCCAAAGGGGCTTGCAACGCATTTCCTGGGGCCTGATTTTTCAGTCGTCTCCAATGCCGGCTAGGGCTACGTTTAGGTTTGCTCAGGAACAGCGAACCCGGAGGGTCCAGTTGCATGTGGGGCTGCGTAAAGGCTCCCCTGGGGAGTTCTCTTGTACCCAAAGCCTTCCTTTGGTGACACTTTTGGATGGTCCAAAGGGGCTTGCAACGCGTTTTCTGGGGCCCGGGTTTTCAGTCTTCTCCCATGCCTGCTAGGGATATATTTAGTATTGCTCGCAAAAATCGAACCCGGAGGGTCCAGTTGCATGTGGGGCTGCGTAAAGGCTCCCCTGGGGAGTTCACTTGTACCCAAAGCCTTCCTTTGGGGGCACTTTTGGATGGGCGAAAAGGCCTCAGAACGCATTTCCTGGTACCTGATTTTTCAGTCGTCATCGATGCCGGCTAGGGCTATGTTTAGGGATGCTCGGAAACAGCGAACCCGGAGGGTCAAGTTGCATGTGGGGCTGCGTAAAGGCTCCCCTGGGGAGTTCACTTGTACCCAAAGCCTTCCTTTGGGGGCACTTTTGGATGGGTGAAAAGGGCTCGCAACGCATTTCATGGGGCCTCATTTTTCAGTCGTCTTCGAAGCTGTCTAGGAATATGTTTAGGGATGCTCGGAAACAGCAAACTCGGAGGGTCCAGTTGCATGTGGGGCTGCGTAAAGGCTCCCCTGGGGAGTTCTCTTGTACCCAAAGTCTTCCTTTGGGGGCACATTTGGATGGGCGAAAAGGGCTCGCAACGCATTTCCTGGGGCCTGATTTTTCACTCATCTCCGAAGACGGCTAGGGCTACGTTTATGTTTGTTCAGGAACAGCGAACCCGGAGGGTCCAGTTTCATGTGGGGCTGTGTAAAGGCTCCCCTGGGGAGTTCTCTTGTACCCAAAGCCTTCCTTTGGTGACACTTTTGGATGGTCCAAAGGGGCTTGCAACGCGTTTTCTGGGGCCCGGGTTTTCAGTCTTCTCCCATGCCGGCTAGGGATATATTTAGGATTGCTCGCAAAAATCGAACCCGGAGGGTCCAGTTGCATGTGGGGCTGCGTAAAGGCTCCCCTGGGGAGATCACTTGTACCCAAAGCCTTCCTTTGGGGGCACTTTTGGATGGTCTGAATGGGCTGGCAACACATTTCCTGGGTCCTGATTTTTCACTTGTCTTCGATGCCGGCTAGGGCTATGTTTAGGGATGCTCGGAAAGAGCGAACCCGGAGGGTCAAGTTGCATGTGGGGCTGCGTAAAGGCTCCCCTGGGGAGTTCACTTGTACCCAAAGCCTTCCTTTGGGGGCACTTTTGGACGGGCAAAAAGGGCTCGCAACGCATTTCCTGTGGCCTGATTTTTCACTCGTCTCCGAAGACGGCTAGGGCTACGTTTAGGTTTGTTCAGGAACACCGAACCCGGAGGGTCCAGTTGCATGTGGGGCTGCGTAAAGGCTCCCCTGGGGAGTTCACTTGTACCTGAAGCCTTCCTTTGGGGGCACTTTTGAACGGGCGAAAAGGGCTCGCAACGCATTTCCTGGGGCCTGATTTTTCAGTCGTCTTCTAAGCCGTCTACGGCTATGTTTAGGGATGCTCGGAAACAGCGAACCCGGAGGGTCCAGGTGCATGTGGGGCTGTTTAAAGGCTCCCCTGGGGAGTTCACTTGTACCCAAAGCCTTCCTTTGGGGGCACTTTTGGATGGTCCAAAGGGGCTTGCAACGCATTTCCTGGGGCCTGATTTTTCAGTCGTCTCCGATGACGGGTAGGGCTACGTTTAGGTTTGCTCATGAACAGCGAACCCGGAGGGTCCAGTTGCATGTGGGGCTGCGTAAAGGCTCCCCTGGGGAGTTCACTTGTACCCAAAGCCTTCCTTTGCGGGCACTTTTGGATGGGCGAAAAGGGCTCGGAACGCATTTCCTGGGGACTTATTTTTCAGTCGTCTTCGATGACGGCTAGGGCTATGTTTAGGGATGCTCAGAAACAGCGAACCCGGAGGGTCCAGTTGCATGTGGGACTGCGTAAAGGCTCCCCTGGGGAGTTCACTTGTACCCAAAGTCTTCCTTTGGGGGCACTTTTGGATGGGCAAAAAGGGTTCGCAACACATTTCCTGTGGCCTGATTTTTCACTCGTCTCCGAAGACGGCTAGGGCTACGTTTATGTTTGTTCAGGAACAGCGAACCCGGAGGGTCCAGTTTCATGTGGGGCTGTGTAAAGGCTCCCCTGGGGAGTTCTCTTGTACCCAAAGCCTTCCTTTGGTGACACTTTTGGATGGTCCAAAGGGGCTTGCAACGCGTTTTCTGGGGCCCGGGTTTTCAGTCTTCTCCCATGCCGGCTAGGGATATATTTAGGATTGCTCGCAAAAATCGAACCCGGAGGGTCCAGTTGCATGTGGGGCTGCGTAAAGGCTCCCCTGGGGAGTTCACTTGTACCCAAAGCCTTCCTTTGGGGGCACTTTTGGATGGTCTGAATGGGCTGGCAACACATTTCCTGGGTCCTGATTTTTCACTTGTCTTCGATGCCGGCTAGGGCTATGTTTAGGGATGCTCGGAAAGAGCGAACCCGGAGGGTCAAGTTGCATGTGGGGCTGCGTAAAGGCTCCCCTGGGGAGTTCACTTGTACCCAAAGCCTTCCTTTGGGGGCACTTTTGGACGGGCAAAAAGGGCTCGCAACGCATTTCCTGTGGCCTGATTTTTCACTCGTCTCCGAAGACGGCTAGGGCTACGTTTAGGTTTGTTCAGGAACACCGAACCCGGAGGGTCCAGTTGCATGTGGGGCTGCGTAAAGGCTCCCCTGGGGAGTTCACTTGTACCTGAAGCCTTCCTTTGGGGGCACTTTTGAACGGGCGAAAAGGGCTCGCAACGCATTTCCTGGGGCCTGATTTTTCAGTCGTCTTCTAAGCCGTCTACGGCTATGTTTAGGGATGCTCGGAAACAGCGAACCCGGAGGGTCCAGGTGCATGTGGGGCTGTTTAAAGGCTCCCCTGGGGAGTTCACTTGTACCCAAAGCCTTCCTTTGGGGGCACTTTTGGATGGTCCAAAGGGGCTTGCAACGCATTTCCTGGGGCCTGATTTTTCAGTCGTCTCCGATGACGGGTAGGGCTACGTTTAGGTTTGCTCATGAACAGCGAACCCGGAGGGTCCAGTTGCATGTGGGGCTGCGTAAAGGCTCCCCTGGGGAGTTCACTTGTACCCAAAGCCTTCCTTTGCGGGCACTTTTGGATGGGCGAAAAGGGCTCGGAACGCATTTCCTGGGGACTTATTTTTCAGTCGTCTTCGATGACGGCTATGGCTATGTTTAGGGATGCTCAGAAACAGCGAACCCGGAGGGTCCAGTTGCATGTGGGACTGCGTAAAGGCTCCCCTGGGGAGTTCACTTGTACCCAAAGTCTTCCTTTGGGGGCACTTTTGGATGGGCAAAAAGGGTTCGCAACACATTTCCTGTGGCCTGATTTTTCACTCGTCTCCGAAGACGGCTAGGGCTACGTTTAGGTTTGTTCAGGAACAGCAAACCCGGAGGGTCCAGTTGCATGTGGGGCTGCGTAAAGGCTCCCCTGGGGAGTTCTCTTGTACCAAAAGCCTTCCTTTGGTGACACTTTTGGATGGTCCAAAGGGGCTTGCAACGCGTTTTCTGGGGCCCGGGTTTTCAGTCTTCTCCCATGCCGGCTAGGCCTATATTAAGGATTGCTCGGAAAAATCGAACCCGGAGGGTCCAGTTGCATGTGGGGCTGCGTAAAAGCTCCCCTGGGGAGTTCACTTGTACCCAAAGCCTTCCTTTGGGGGCACTTTTGGATGGGTGAAAAGGGCTCACAACGCATTTCCTGGGGCCTGATTTTTCAGTCGTCTTCGAAGCCGTCTAGGACTATGTTTAGTGATGCTCGGAAGCAGCGAACCCGAAGGGTCCAGTTGCATGTGGGACTGCGTAAAGGCTCCCCTGGGGAGTTCACTTGTTCCCAAAGCCTTCCTTTGGGGGCACTTTTGGATGGGCGAAAAGGCCTCGCAACGCATTTCCTGGGGCCTGATTTTTCACTCACCTCCGATGACGGCTAGGGATATGTTTAGGGATGCTCGGAAAGAGCGAACCCGGAGGGTCCAGTTGCATGTGGGACTGCGTAAAGGCTCCCCTGGGGAGATCACTTGTACCCAATGCCTTCCTTTGGGGGCACTTTTGGATGGACGAAAAGGGCTCGCAACGCATTTCCTGGGGCCTGATTTTTCAGTCGTCTTCGATGCCGGCTAGGGCTATGTTCAGGGATGCTCGGAAACAGCGAACCCGGAGGGTCCAGTTGCATGTGGGGCTGCGTAAAGGCTCCCCTGGGGAGTTCTCTTGTACCCAAAGCCTTCCTTTGCGGGCACTTTTGGATGGGCGAAAAGGGCTCGCAACGCATTTCCTGGGGCCTGATTTTTCACTCGTCTCCGATGACGGCTAGGGCTATGTTTAGTGATGCTCGGAAACAGCGAACCCGGAGGGTCCAGTTGCATGTGGGGCTGCGTAAAGGCTCCCCTGGGGAGTTCACTTGTACCCAAAGCCTTCCTTTGGGGGCACTTTTGGATGGGCGAAAAGGGCTTGCAACGCATTTCCTAGGGCCTGATTTTTCAGTCGTCTTCGAAGCCGTCTAGGATTATGTTTAGTGATGCTCGGAAGCAGCGAACCCGGAGGGTCCAGTTGCATGTGTGGCTGCGTAAAGGCTCCCCTGGGGAGTTCTCTTGTACTGAACGCCTTCCTTTGGGGGCACTTTTGGATGGGTGAAAAGGGCTCACAACGCATTTCCTAGGGCCTGATTTTTCAGTCGTCTTCGAAGCCGTCTAGGACTATGTTTAGTGATGCTCGGAAGCAGCGAACCCGAAGGGTCCAGTTGCATGTGGGGCTGCGTAAAGGCTCCCCTGGGGAGTTCACTTGTACCCAAAGCCTTCCTTTGGGGGCACTTTTGGACGGGCAAAAAGGGCTCGCAACGCATTTCCTGTGGCCTGATTTTTCACTCGTCTCCGAAGACGGCTAGGGCTACGTTTAGGTTTGTTCAGGAACACCGAACCCGGAGGGTCCAGTTGCATGTGGGGCTGCGTAAAGGCTCCCCTGGGGAGATCACTTGTACCCAAAGCCTTCCTTTGCGGACACTTTTGGATGGTCCAAAGGGGCTTGCAACGCATTTCCTGGGGCCTGATTTTTCATTCGTCTCCGATGACGGCTAGGGCTACGTTTAGGTTTGCTCATGAACAGCGAACCCGGAGGGTCCAGTTGCATGTGGGGCTGCGTAAAGGCTCCCCTGGGGAGTTCTCTTGTACCCAAAGCCTTCCTTTGGTGACACTTTTGGATGGTCCAAAGGGGCTTGAAACGCGTTTTCTGGTTCCCGGATTTTCAGTCTTCTCCCATGCCGGCTAGGGATATATTTAGTATTGCTCGCAAAAATCGAACCCGGAGGGTCCAGTTGCATGTGGGGCTGCGTAAAGGCTCCCCTGGGGAGTTCACTTGTACCTGAAGCCTTCCTTTGGGGGCACTTTTGAACGGGCGAAAAGGGCTCGCAACGCATTTCCTGGGGCCTGATTTTTCAGTCGTCTTCTAAGCCGTCTACGGCTATGTTTAGGGATGCTCGGAAACAGCGAACCCGGAGGGTCCAGGTGCATGTGGGGCTGTTTAAAGGCTCCCCTGGGGAGTTCACTTGTACCCAAAGCCTTCCTTTGCAGGCACTTTTGGATGGTCCAAAGGGGCTTGCAACGCATTTCCTGGGGCCTGATTTTTCAGTCGTCTCCGATGATGGGTAGGGCTACGTTTAGGTTTGCTCATGAACAGCGAACCCGGAGGGTCCAGTTGCATGTGGGGCTGCGTAAAGGCTCCCCTGGGGAGTTCACTTGTACCCAAAGCCTTCCTTTTTGGGCACTTTTGGATGGGCGAAAAGGGCTTGCAACGCATTTCCTGGGGACTTATTTTTCAGTCGTCTTCGACGCCGTCTAGGGCTGTGTTTAGGGATGCTCGGAAACAGCGAACCCGAAGGGTCCAGTTGCATGTGGGGCTGCGTAAAGGCTCCCCTGGGGAGTTCACTTGTACCCAAAGTCTTCCTTTGGGGGCACTTTTGGATGGGCAAAAAGGGTTCGCAACACATTTCCTGTGGCCTGATTTTTCACTCGTCTCCGAAGACGGCTAGGTCTACGTTTAGGTTTGCTCATGAACAGCAAACCCGGAGGGTCCAGTTGCATGTGGGGCTGCGTAAAGGCTCCCCTGGGGAGTTCTCTTGTACCAAAAGCCTTCCTTTGCGGGCACTTTTGGATGGTCCAAAGGGGCTTGCAACGCGTTTTCTGGGGCCCAGGTTTTCAGTCTTCTCCCATGCCGGCTAGGGCTATATTAAGGATTGCTCGGAAAAATCGAACCCGGAGGGTCCAGTTGCATGTGGGGCTGCGTAAAAGCTCCCCTGGGGAGTTCACTTGTACCCAAAGCCTTCCTTTGGGGGCACTTTTGGATGGGTGAAAAGGGCTCACAACGCATTTCCTGGGGCCTGATTTTTCAGTCGTCTTCGATGCCGGCTAGGGCTATGTTCAGGGATGCTCGGAAACAGCGAACCCGGAGTGTCCAGTTGCATGTGGGGCTGCGTAAAAGCTCCCCTGGGGAGTTCACATGTACCCAAAGCCTTCCTTTGGGGGCACTTTTGGATGGGCGAAAAGGGCTCGCAACGCATTTCCTGGGGCCTGATTTTTCACTCGTCTCCGATGACGGCTAGGGCTATGTTTAGGGATGCTCGGAAACAGCGAACCCGGAGGGTCCAGTTGCATGTGGGGCTGCGTAAAGGCTCCCCTGGGGAGTTCACTTGTACCCAAAGCCTTCCTTTGGGGGCACTTTTGGATGGTCCAAAGGGGCTCGCAACGCATTTCCTGGGGCCTGATTTTTCATTCGTCTTCGATGCCGTCTGGGGCTATGTTTAGGGATTCTCGGAAACAGCGAACCCGGAGGGTCCAGTTGCATGTGTGGCTGCGTAAAGGCTCCCCTGGGGAGTTCACTTGTACCCAAAGCCTTCCTCTGGGGGCACTTTTGGATGGGCGAAAAGGGCTCGCAACGCATTTCGTGGGGCCTGATTTTTCAGTTGTCTCCGATGACGGCTAGGATTACGTTTAGCTTTGCTCAAGAACAGCGAACCCGGAGGGTCCAGTTGCATGTGGGGCTGCATAAAGGCTCCCCTGGGGAGTTCTCTTGTACCCAATGCCTTCCTTTGGGGACACTTTTGGATGGGCTAAAAGGGCTCGGAACGCATTTCCTGGTGCCTGATTTTTCAGTCGTCATCGATGCCTTCTAGGGATATACTTAGGGATGCTCGGAAACAGCGAACCCGTAGGGTCCAGTTGCATGTGGGGCTTCGTAAAGGCTCCCCTGGGGAGTTCATTTGTACCCAAAGCCTTCCTTTGGGGACATTTTTGGATGGTCCAAAGGGCTCGCATTGCATTTCCTGGGGCCTGATTTTTCACTCATCTCCGATGACGGCTAAGTCTATGTTTAGGTTTGTTCAGGAACAGCGAACCCGGAGGGTCCAGTTGCATGTGGGGCTGCGTAAAGGCTCCCCTGGGGAGTTCACTTGTACCCAAAGCCTTCCTTTGGGGGCACTTTTGGATGGGCGAAAAGGGCTCGGAACGCATTTCCTGGGGCCTGATTTTTCAGTCGTCTCCGATGACGGCTAGGGCTACGTTTAGGTTTGCTCATGAACAGCGAACCCGGAGGGTCCAGTTGCATGTGGGGCTGTGTAAAGGCTCCCCTGGGGAGTTCACTTGTACCAAAAGCCTTCCTTTGGTGACACTTTTGGATGGTCCAAAGGGGCTTGCAACGCGTTTTCTGGGGCCCGGGTTTTCAGTCTTCTCCCATGCCGGCTAGGGATATATTTAGGGTTGCTCGGAAAAATCGAACCCGGAGGGTCCAGTTGCATGTGTGGCTGCGTAAAGGCTCCCCTGGGGAGTTTACTTGTACCCAAAGCCTGCCTTTGGGGGCACTTTTAGATGGTCCTAAGGGGCTCACAACGCATTTCCTGGGGCCTGATTTTTCAGTCGTCATCGATGCCGGCTAGGGCTATGTTTAGGGATGCTCGGAAACAGCGAACCCGGAGGGTCCAGTTGCATGTAGGGCTGCATAAAGGCTCCCCTGGGGAGTTCACTTGTACCCAAAGCCTTCCTTTGGGGGCACTTTTGGATGGGCGAAAAGGCCTCGCAACGCATTTCCTGGGGCCTGATTTTTCATTCGTCTTCGAAGCCGTCTACGGCTATGTTTAGGGATGCTCGGAAACAGCGAACCCGGAGGGTCCAGTTGCATGTGGGGCTGTTTAAAGGCTCCCCTGGGGAGTTCACTTGTACCCAAAGCCTTCCTTTGGGGGCACTTTTGGATGGGCGAAAAGGGCTCGCAACGCATTTCCTGGGGCCTGATTTTTCACTCGTCTCCGAAGACGGCTAGGGCTACGTATAGGTTTGTTCAGGAACAGCGAACCCGGAGGGTCCAGTTGCATGTGGGGCTGCGTAAAGGCTCCCCTGGGGAGTTCTCTAGTTCCCGAAGCCTTCCTTTGGTGACACTTTTGGATGGTCCAAAGGGGCTTGCAACGCGTTTTCTCGGGCCCGGGTTTTCAGTCTTCTCCCATGCCGGCTAGGGATATATTTAGGATTGCTCGGAAAAATCGAACCCGGAGGGTCCAGTTGCATGTGGGGCTGCGTAAAGGCTCCCCTGGGGAGTTCACTTGTACCCAAAGCCTTCCTTTGGGGGCACTTTTGGATGGGCGAAAAGGGCTCGCAACGCATTTCCTGGGGCCTGATTTTTCAGTCGTCTTCGAAGCCGTCTAGGACTATGTTTATGTTTGCTCATGAACAGCGAACCCGGAGGGTCCAGTTGCATGTGGGGCTGCGTAAAGGCTCCCCTGGGGAGTTCACTTGTACCCAAAGCCTTCCTTTGGGGGCACTTTTGGATGGACGAAAAGGCCTCGCAACGCATTTCCTGGGGCCTGATTTTTCAGTCGTCTTCGATGCCGGCTAGGGCTATGTTCAGGGATGCTCGGAAACAGCGAACCCGGAGGGTCCAGTTGCATGTGGGGCTGCGTAAAGGCTCCCCTGGGGAGTTCACTTGTACCCAAAGCCTTCCTTTGGGGGCACTTTTGGATGGGCGAAAAGGCCTCGCAACGCATTTCCTGGGGACTGATTTTTCACTCGTCTCCGATGACGGCTAGGGCTATGTTTAGGGATGCTCGGAAACAGCGAACCCGGAGGGTCCAGTTGCATGTGGGGCTGCGTAAAGGCTCCCCTGGGGAGTTCACTTGTACCCAAAGCCTGCTTTGGGGGCACTTTTGGATGGGCGAAAAGGGCTTGCAACGCATTTCCTAGGGCCTGATTTTTCAGTCGTCTTCGAAGCCGTCTAGGGCTGTGTTTAGGGATGCTCGGAAACAGCGAACCCGAAGGGTCCAGTTGCATGTGGGGCTGCGTAAAGGCTCCCCTGGGGAGTTCACTTGTACCCAAAGTCTTCCTTTGGGGGCACTTTTGGATGGGCAAAAATGGTTCGCAACACATTTCCTGTGGCCTGATTTTTCAGTCGTCTCCGATGACGGCTAGTGCTACGTTTAGGTTTGCTCATGAACAGCAAACCCGGAGGGTCCAGTTGCATGTGGGGCTGTGTAAAGGCTCCCCTGGGGAGTTCTCTTGTACCAAGAGCCTTCCTTTGGTGACACTTTTGGATGGTCCAAAGGGGCTTGCAACGAGTTTTCTGGGGCCCGGGTTTTCAGTCTTCTCCCATGCCGGCTAGGGATATATTTAGGATTGCTCGGAAAAATCGAACACGGACGGTCCAGTTGCATGTGGGGCTGCGTAAAAGCTCCCCTGGGGAGTTCACTTGTACCCAAAGCCTTCCTTTGGGGGCACTTTTGGATGGGTGAAAATGGCTCAGAACGCATTTCCTGGGGCCTGATTTTTCAGTCGTCTTCGAAGCCGTCTAGGAATATGTTTAGTGATGCTCGGAAGCAGCGAACCCGAAGGGTCCAGTTGCATGTGGGACTGCGTAAAGGCTCCCCTGGGGAGTTCACTTGTACCCAAAGCCTTCCTTTGGGGGCACTTTTGGATGGGCGAAAAGGCCTCGCAACGCATTTCCTGGGGCCTGATTTTTCACTCGCCTCCGATGACGGCTAGGGCTATGTTTAGGGATGCTCGGAAACAGCGAACCCGGAGTGTCCAGTTGCATGTGAGGCTGCATAAAGGCTCCCCTGGGGAGATCACTTGTACCCAAAGCCTTCCTTTGGGGGCACTTTTGGATGGACGAAAAGGGCTCACAACGCATTTCCTGGGGCCTGATTTTTCAGTCGTCTTCGATGCCGGCTAGGGCTATGTTCAGGGATGCTCGGAAACAGCGAACCCGGAGGGTCCAATTGCATGTGGGGCTGCGTAAAGGCTCCCCTGGGGAGTTCACTTGTACCCAAAGCCTTCCTTTGGGGGCACATTTGGATGGTCCAAAGGGGCTTGCAACGCGTTTTCTGGGGCCCGGGTTTTCAGTCTTCTCCCATGCCGGCTAGGGATATATTTAGGGTTGCTCGGAAAAATCGAACCCGGAGGGTCCAGTTGCATGTGTGGCTGCGTAAAGGCTCCCCTGGGGAGTTTACTTGTACCCAAAGCCTGCCTTTGGGGGCACTTTTAGATGGTCCTAAGGGGCTCACAACGCATTTCCTGGGGCCTGATTTTTCAGTCGTCATCGATGCCGGCTAGGGCTATGTTTAGGGATGCTCGGAAACAGCGAACCCGGAGGGTCCAGTTGCATGTGGGGCTGCATAAAGGCTCCCCTGGGGAGTTCACTTGTACCCAAAGCCTTCCTTTGGGGGCACTTTTGGATGGGCGAAAAGGCCTCGCAACGCATTTCCTGGGGCCTGATTTTTCATTCGTCTTCGAAGCCGTCTACGGCTATGTTTAGGGATGCTCGGAAACAGCGAACCCGGAGGGTCCAGTTGCATGTGGGGCTGTTTAAAGGCTCCCCTGGGGAGTTCACTTGTACCCAAAGCCTTCCTTTGCGGGCACTTTTGGATGGGCGAAAAGGGCTCGCAACGCATTTCCTGGGGCCTGATTTTTCACTCGTCTCCGAAGACGGCTAGGGCTACGTATAGGTTTGTTCAGGAACAGCGAACCCGGAGGGTCCAGTTGCATGTGGGGCTGCGTAAAGGCTCCCCTGGGGAGTTCTCTAGTTCCCGAAGCCTTCCTTTGGTGACACTTTTGGATGGTCCAAAGGGGCTTGCAACGCGTTTTCTGGGACCCGGGTTTTCAGTCTTCTCCCATGCCGGCTAGGGATATATTTAGGATTGCTCGGAAAAATCGAACCCGGAGGGTCCAGTTGCATGTGGGGCTGCGTAAAGTCTCCCCTGGGGAGTTCACTTGTACCCAAAGCCTTCCTTTGGTGGCACTTTTGGATGGGCGAAAAGGGCTCGCAACGCATTTCCTGGGGCCTGATTTTTCAGTCGTCTTCGAAGCCGTCTAGGACTATGTTTATGTTTGCTCAGGAACAGCGAACCCGGAGGGTCCAGTTGCATGTGGGGCTGCGTAAAGGCTCCCCTGGGGAGTTCACTTGTACCCAAAGCCTTCCTTTGGGGGCACTTTTGGATGGACGAAAAGGCCTCGCAACGCATTTCCTGGGGCCTGATTTTTCAGTCGTCTTCGATGCCGGCTAGGGCTATGTTCAGGGATGCTCGGAAACAGCGAACCCGGAGGGTCCAGTTGCATGTGGGGCTGCGTAAAGGCTCCCCTGGGGAGTTCACTTGTACCCAAAGCCTTCCTTTGGGGGCACTTTTGGATGGGCGAAAAGGCCTCGCAACGCATTTCCTGGGGCCTGATTTTTCACTCGTCTCCGATGCCGTCTAGGGCTATGTTTAGGGATGCTCGGAAACAGCGAACCCGGAGGGTCCAGTTGCATGTGGGGCTGTTTAAAGGCTCCCCTGGGGAGTTCACTTGTACCCAAAGCCTGCTTTGGGGGCACTTTTGGATGGGCGAAAAGGGCTTGCAACGCATTTCCTAGGGCCTGATTTTTCAGTCGTCTTCGAAGCCGTCTAGGGCTGTGTTTAGGGATGCTCGGAAACAGCGAACCCGAAGGGTCCAGTTGCATGTGGGGCTGCGTAAAGGCTCCCCTGGGGAGTTCACTTGTACCCAAAGTCTTCCTTTGGGGGCACTTTTGGATGGGCAAAAATGGTTCGCAACACATTTCCTGTGGCCTGATTTTTCAGTCGTCTCCAATGACGGCTAGTGCTACGTTTAGGTTTGCTCATGAACAGCAAACCCGGAGGGTCCAGTTGCATGTGGGGCTGTGTAAAGGCTCCCCTGGGGAGTTCTCTTGTACCAAGAGCCTTCCTTTGGTGACACTTTTGGATGGTCCAAAGGGGCTTGCAACGAGTTTTCTGGGGCCCGGGTTTTCAGTCTTCTCCCATGCCGGCTAGGGATATATTTAGGATTGCTCGGAAAAATCGAACACGGACGGTCCAGTTGCATGTGGGGCTGCGTAAAAGCTCCCTGGGGAGTTCACTTGTACCCAAAGCCTTCCTTTGGGGGCACTTTTGGATGGGTGAAAATGGCTCAGAACGCATTTCCTGGGGCCTGATTTTTCAGTCGTCTTCGAAGCCGTCTAGGACTATGTTTAGTGATGCTCGGAAGCAGCGAACCCGAAGGGTCCAGTTGCATGTGGGACTGCGTAAAGGCTCCCCTGGGGAGTTCACTTGTACCCAAAGCCTTCCTTTGGGGGCACTTTTGGATGGGCGAAAAGGCCTCGCAACGCATTTCCTGGGGCCTGATTTTTCACTCGTCTCCGATGACGGCTAGGGCTATGTTTAGGGATGCTCGGAAACAGCGAACCCGGAGGGTCCAGTTGCATGTGGGGCTGCGTAAAGGCTCCCCTGGGGAGTTCACTTGTACCCAAAGCCTGCTTTGGGGGCACTTTTGGATGGGCGAAAAGGGCTTGCAACGCATTTCCTAGGGCCTGATTTTTCAGTCGTCTTCGAAGCCGTCTAGGACTATGTTTAGTGATGCTCGGAAGCAGCGAACCCAGAGGGTCCAGTTGCATGTGGGGCTGCGTAAAGGCTCCCCTGGGGAGTTCTCTTGTACCCAAAGCCTTCCTTTGGGGGCACTTTTGGATGGTCCAAAGGGGCTCGCAACGCATTTCCTGGGGCCTGATTTTTCATTCGTCTTCGATGCCGTCTAGGGCTATGTTTAGGGATGCTCGGAAACAGCGAACCCGGAGGGTCCAGTTGCATGTGGGGCTGCGTAAAGGCTCCCCTGCGGAGTTCTCTTGTACTGAACGCCTTCCTTTGGGGGCACTTCTGGATGGTCCAAAGGGGCTCGCAACGCATTTCCTGGGGCCTGATTTTTCACTCGTCTCCGATGACGGCAAGCGCTACGTTTAGGTTTGCTCGGAAACAGCGAACCCGAAGGGTCCAGTTGCATGTGGGACTGCGTAAAGGCTCCCCTGCGGAGTTCACTTGTACCCAAAGCCTTCCTTTGGGGGCACTTCTGGATGGGTGAATTGGGCTTGAAACGCTTTTTCTGTGGCCCAAGATTTCATTTTTTTCTGCCATGCTGGCTAATGTTATATTTAGGGTTGCTCGGAAAGAGCGAACCCGGAGGGTCCAGTTGCATGTGGGGCTGCATAAAGGCTCCCCTGGGAAGTTCACTTGTACCTAAAGCCTTCCTTTGGGGGCACTTTTGGATGGTCCAAGGGGAATCGCATTGCGTTTTCTGAGGCCCTCTTTTTCAGTCTTCTCCCATTGCGCTGAGGGTTGTATTTAGGGTTGCTCTGAAAGAGCGAACCCGGAGGGTCCAGTTGCATGTGGGGCTGCATAAAGGCTCCCCTGGGGAGTTCACTTGTACCCAAAGCCTTCCTTTGGGGGCACTTTTGGATGGTCCAAGGGGAATCGCAATGCGTTTTCTGAGGCCCGTTTTTTCAGTCTTCTCCCATTGCGCCGAGGGCTATATTTAAGCTTGTGGTGAAAGAGTGAACCCGGAGGGTCAAGTTGCATGTGAGGCTGCATAAAGGCTCCCCTGGGGAGCTCCGTTGTACCCAAAGCCTGCCTCTGGGGGCACTTTTGGATGGGTGAATGGGGCTTGAAACTCCTTTTCTTTGGCCCGAGTTTTCAGTCTTCTGCCATCCTGGCTAATGTTATATTAAGGGTTGCTCGGAAAGAGCGAACCCGGAGGGTCCAGTTGCATGTGGGGCTGCATAAAGGCTCCCCTGGGGAGTTCACTTGTACCCAAAGCCTTCCTCTGGGGGCACTTTTGGATGGTCCAAGTGGAATCGCATTGCGTTTTCTGAGGCCCACTTTTTCAGTCTTCTCCCATTGCACCGAGGGCTATATTTAGGCTTGAGGTGAAAGAGTGAACCCGGAGGGTCCAGTTGCATGTGGGGCTGCGTAAAGGCTCCCCTGGGGAGTTCACTTGTACCCAAAGCCTTCCTTTGGGGGCACTTCTGGATGGTCCAAGTGGAATTGCAATGCGTTTTCTGAGGCCCGCTTTTTCAGTCTTCTCCCATTGCGCCGAGGGCTGTATGTAGGGTTGCTGTGAAAGAGCGAATACAGAGGGTCCAGTTGCATGTGGGGCTGCATAAAGGCTCCCCTGGGGAGTTCACTTGTACCCAAAGCCTTCCTTTTGGGACACTTCTGGATGGGCGAATGGGGCTTGTAACGCGTTTTCTTATGCCCGATTTTTCAGTCGTCTGGCATGTGGGCCAGGCTTATATTTAGGGTTGCTGTGAAAGAGCGAATACGGAGGGTCCAGTTGTTTGTGGGGCTGCATAAAGGCTCCCCTGGGGAGTTCACTTGTTCCCAAAGCCTTCCTTTAGGGGCACTTCTGGACGGGTGAACGGGGCTTGAAACTCTTTTTCTGTGGCCCAATTTTTCAGTCTTCTGCCATGCTGGCTAGGGTTATATTTAGGGTTGCTCGGAAACAGCGAACACGGAGGGTCCAGTTGCATGTGGGGCTGCGTAAAGGCTCCCCTGGGGAGTTCACTTGTTCCCAAAGCCTTCCTCTGGGGGCACTTCTGGATGGGTGAATGGGGCTTGAAACTCCTTTTCTGTGGCCCGAGTTTTCAGTCTTCTACCATCCTGGCTAATGTTATATTAAGGGTTGCTCGGAAACAGCGAACACGGAGGGTCCAGTTGCATGTGGGGCTGTGTAAAGTCTCCCCTGGGGAGATCACTTGTACCCGAAGCCTTCCTTTGCGGGCACTTTTGGATGGTCCAAAGGGGCTTGCAACGCATTTCCTGGAGCCTGATTTTTCAGTCGTCATCGATGCCGGCTAGGGCTTTGTTTAGGGATGCTCGGAAACAGCGAACCCGGAGGGTCCAGTTGCATGTGGGGCTGCGTAAAGGCTCCCCTGGGGAGTTCTCTTGTACCCAAAGCCTTCCTTTGGGGGCACTTTTGGATGGGCGAAAAGGGCTCGCAACGCATTTCCTGGGGCCTGATTTTTCAGTCGTCTTCGATGCCGTCTAGGGCTATGTTTAGGGATGCTCGGAAACAGCGAACCCGGAGGGTCCAGTTGCATGTGGGGCTGCGTAAAAGCTCCCCTGGGGAGTTCACTTGTACCCAAAGCCTTCCTTTGGGGGCACTTTTGGATGGGTGAAAAGGGCTCGCAACGCATTTCCTATGGCCTGATTTTTCAGTCGTCTCCGATGACGGTTAGGGCTACGTTTAGGTTTGCTCATGAACAGCAAACCCGGAGGGTCCAGTTGCATGTGGGGCTGCGTAAAAGCTCCCCTGGGGAGTTCACTTGTACCCAAAGCCTTCCTTTGGGGGCACTTTTGGATGGTCCAAAGGTGCTTGCAACGCGTTTTCTGGGGCCCGGGTTTTCAGTCTTCTCCCATGCCGGCTAGGGATATATTTATGGTTGCTCGGAAAAATCGAACCCGGAGGGTCCAGTTGCATGTGGGGCTGCGTAAAGGCTCCCCTGGGGAGTTCACTTGTACCCAAAGCCTTCCTTTGGGGGCACTTTTGGATGGACGAAAAGGCCTCGCAACGCATTTCCTGGGGCCTGATTTTTCAGTCGTCTTCGATGCCGGCTAGGGCTATGTTCAGGGATGCTCGGAAACAGCGAACCCGGAGGGTCCAGTTGCATGTGGGGCTGCGTAAAGGCTCCCCTGGGGAGTTCACTTGTACCCAAAGCCTTCCTTTGGGGGCACTTTTGGATGGGCGAAAAGGCCTTGCAACGCATTTCCTGGGGACTGATTTTTCACTCGTCTCCGATGACGGCTAGGGCTATGTTTAGGGATGCTCAGAAACAGCGAACCCGGAGGGTCCAGTTGCATGTGGGGCTGCGTAAAGGCTCCCCTGGGGAGTTCACTTGTACCCAAAGCCTGCTTTGGGGGCACTTTTGGATGGGCGAAAAGGGCTTGCAACGCATTTCCTAGGGCCTGATTTTTCAGTCGTCTTCGAAGCCGTCTAGGGCTGTGTTTAGGGATGCTCGGAAACAGCGAACCCGAAGGGTCCAGTTGCATGTGGGGCTGCGTAAAGGCTCCCCTGGGGAGTTCACTTGTACCCAAAGTCTTCCTTTGGGGGCACTTTTGGATGGGTGAAAAGGGCTCACAACGCATTTCCTGGGGCCTGATTTTTCAGTCGTCTTCGAAGCCGTCTAGGACTATGTTTAGTGATGCTCGGAAGCAGCGAACCCGAAGGGTCCAGTTGCATGTGGGACTGCGTAAAGGCTCCCCTGGGGAGTTCACTTGTACCCAAAGCCTTCCTTTGGGGGCACTTTTGGATGGGCGAAAAGGCCTCGCAACGCATTTCCTGGGGCCTGATTTTTCATTCGTCTTCGATGCCGTCTAGGGCTATGTTTAGGGATGCTCGGAAACAGCGAACCCGGAGGGTCCAGTTGCATGTGGGGCTGCGTAAAGGCTCCCCTGCGGAGTTCTCTTGTACTGAACGCCTTCCTTTGGGGGCACTTCTGGATGGTCCAAAGGGGCTCGCAACGCATTTCCTGGGGACTGATTTTTCACTCGTCTCCGATGACGGCAAGCGCTACGTTTAGGTCTGCTCGGAAACAGCGAACCCGAAGGGTCCAGTTGCATGTGGGACTGCGTAAAGGCTCCCCTGGGGAGTTCACTTGTACCCAAAGCCTTCCTTTGGGTCACTTCTGGATGGGTGAATGGGGCTTGAAACGCTTTTTCTGTGGCCCAAGATTTCATTTTTTTCTGCCATGCTGGCTAATGTTATATTTAGGGTTGCTCGGAAAGAGCGAACCCGGAGGGTCCAGTTGCATGTGGGGCTGCATAAAGGCTCCCCTGGGGAGTTCACTTGTACCCAAAGCCTTCCTTTTGGGGCACTTTTGGATGGTCCAAGGGGAATCGCATTGCGTTTTCTGAGGCCCGCTTTTTCAGTCTTCTCCCATTGCGCTGAGGGTTGTATTTAGGGTTGCTCTGAAAGAGCGAACCCGGAGGGTCCAGTTGCATGTGGGGCTGCATAAAGGCTCCCCTGGGGAGTTCACTTGTACCCAAAGCCTTCCTTTGGGGGCACTTTTGGATGGTCCAAGGGGAATCGCAATGCGTTTTCTGAGGCCCGTTTTTTCAGTCTTCTCCCATTGCGCCGAGGGCTATATTTAGGCTTGCGGTGAAAGAGTGAACCCGGAGGGTCAAGTTGCATGTGAGGCTGCATAAAGGCTCCCCTGGGGAGCTCCGTTGTACCCAAAGCCTTCCTCTGGGGGCACTTTTGGATGGGTGAATGGGGCTTGAAACTCCTTTTCTTTGGCCCGAGTTTTCAGTCTTCTGCCATCCTGGCTAATGTTATATTAAGGGTTGCTCGGAAAGAGCGAACCCGGAGGGTCCAGTTGCATGTGGGGCTGCATAAAGGCTCCCCTGGGGAGTTCACTTGTACCCAAAGCCTTCCTCTGGGGGCACTTTTGGATGGTCCAAGTGGAATCGCATTGCGTTTTCTGAGGCCCACTTTTTCAGTCTTCTCCCATTGCACCGAGGGCTATATTTAGGCTTGAGGTGAAAGAGTGAACCCGGAGGGTCCAGTTGCATGTGGGGCTGCGTAAAGGCTCCCCTGGGGAGTTCACTTGTACCCAAAGCCTTCCTTTGGGGGCACTTCTGGATGGTCCAAGTGGAATTGCAATGCGTTTTCTGAGGCCCGCTTTTTCAGTCTTCTCCCATTGCGCCGAGGGCTGTATGTAGGGTTGCTGTGAAAGAGCGAATACAGAGGGTCCAGTTGCATGTGGGGCTGCATAAAGGCTCCCCTGGGGAGTTCACTTGTACCCAAAGCCTTCCTTTTGGGACACTTCTGGATGGGCGAATGGGGCTTGTAACGCGTTTTCTTATGCCCGATTTTTCAGTCGTCTGGCATGTGGGCCAGGGTTATATTTAGGGTTTCTGTGAAAGAGCGAATACGGAGGGTCCAGTTGCATGTGGGGCTGCGTAAAGGCTCCCCTGGGGAGTTCACTTGTACCCAAAGCCTTCCTTTTGGGACACTTCTGGATGGGCGAATGGGGCTTGTAACGCGTTTTCTTATGCCCGATTTTTCAGTCTTCTGCCATGCTGGCTAGGGTTATATTTAGGGTTGCTCGGAAACAGCGAACACGGAGGGTCCAGTTGCATGTGGGGCTGCGTAAAGGCTCCCCTGGGGAGTTCACTTGTACCCAAAGCCTTCCTTTTGGGACACTTCTGGATGGGCGAATGGGCTTGTAACGCGTTTTCTTATGCCCGATTTTTCAGTCGTCTGGCATGTGGGCCAGGGTTATATTTAGGGTTGCTGTGAAAGAGCGAATACAGAGGGTCCAGTTGCATGTGGGGCTGCATAAAGGCTCCCCTGGGGAGTTCACTTGTACCCAAAGCCTTCCTTTTGGGACACTTCTGGATGGGCGAATGGGGCTTGTAACGCGTTTTCTTATGCCCGATTTTTCAGTCTTCTGCCATGCTGGCTAGGGTTATATTTAGGGTTGCTCGGAAACAGCGAACACGGAGGGTCCAGTTGCATGTGGGGCTGCGTAAAGGCTCCCCTGGGGAGTTCACTTGTTCCCAAAGCCTTCCTCTGGGGGCACTTCTGGATGGGTGAATGGGGCTTGAAACTCCTTTTCTGTGGCCCGAGTTTTCAGTCTTCTACCTTCCTGGCTAATGTTATATTAAGGGTTGCTCGGAAACAGCGAACACGGAGGGTCCAGTTGCATGTGGGGCTGTGTAAAGTCTCCCCTGGGGAGATCACTTGTACCCGAAGCCTTCCTTTGCGGGCACTTTTGGATGGTCCAAAGGGGCTTGCAACGCATTTCCTGGAGCCTGATTTTTCAGTCGTCATCGATGCCGGCTAGGGCTTTGTTTAGGGATGCTCGGAAACAGCGAACCCGGAGGGTCCAGTTGCATGTGGGGCTGCGTAAAGGCTCCCCTGGGGAGTTCACTTGTACCCAAAGTCTTCCTTTGGGGGCACTTTTGGATGGGCAAAAATGGTTCGCAACACATTTCCTGTGGCCTGATTTTTCAGTCGTCTCCGATGACGGCTAGGGCTACGTTTAGGTTTGCTCATGAACAGCAAACCCGGAGGGTCCAGTTGCATGTGGGGCTGCGTAAAGGCTCCCCTGGGGAGTTCTCTTGTACCAAGAGCCTTCCTTT
>NW_027076331.1:0-13000 GCF_963932015.1 Anas acuta | reverse complement strand
CACTTGTACCCAAAGCCTTAATTTGGGGGCACTTTTACATGGTCTGAAGGGGCTGGCAACACATTTCCTGGGTCCTGATTTTTCACTTGTCTTCGATGACGGCTAGTGCTATGTTTAGGGATGCTCGGAAACAGCGAACCCGCAGGGTCCAGTTGCATGTGGGGCTGCGTAAAGGCTCCCCTGGGGAGTTCTCTTGTACCCAAAGCCTTCCTTTGGGGGCACTTTTGGATGGGCAAAAAGGGCTCGCAACGCATTTCCTGGGGCCTGATTTTTCAGTCGTCTTCGATGCCGTCTAGGGCTATGTTTAGGGATGCTCGGAAACACCGAACCCGGAGGGTCCAGTTGCATGTGGGGCTGCGTAAAGGCTCCCCTGGGGAGTTCTCTTGTACCCAAAGCCTTCCTTTGGGGGTACTTTTGGATGGGCGAAAAGGGCTCGCAACGCATTTCCTGGGGCCTGATTTTTCAGTCGTCTCCGATGACGGCTAGGGCTACGTTTAGGTTTGCTCAGGAACAGCGAACCCGGAGGGTCCAGTTGCATGTGGGGCTGCGTAAAGGCTCCCCTGGGGAGTTCTCTTGTACCCAAAGCCTTCCTTTGGTGACACTTTTGGATGGTCCAAAGGGGCTTGCAACGCGTTTTCTGGGGCCCGGGTTTTCAGTCTTCTCCCATGCCGGCTAGTGATATATTTAGGGTTGCTCGGAAAAATTGAACCCGGAGGGTCCAGTTGCATGTGTGGCTGCGTAAAGGCTCCCCTGGGGAGTTCACATGTACCCAAAGCCTTCCTTTGGGGGCACTTTTAGATGGTCCTAAGGGGCTCGCAACGCATTTCCTGGGGTCTGATTTTTCAGTCGTCATCGATGCCGGCTAGGGCTATGTTTAGGGATGCTCGGAAACAGCGAACCCGGAGGGTCCAGTTGCATGTGGGGCTGCATAAAGGCTCCCCTGGGGAGTTCACTTGTACCCAAAGCCTTCCTTTTTGGGCACTTTTGGATGGGCGAAAAGGGCTTGCAACGCATTTCCTGGGGCCTGATTTTTCAGTCGTCATCGATGCTGGCTAGGGCTATGTTTAGGGATGCTCGGAAACAGCGAACCCGGAGGGTCCAGTTGCATGTGGGGCTGTTTAAAGGCTCCCCTGGGTAGTTCACTTGTACTCAAAGTCTTCCTTTGGGGGCACATTTGGATGGGCGAAAAGGGCTCGCAACACATTTCCTGTGGCCTGATTTTTCACTCGTCTCCGAAGACGGCTAGGGCTACGTTTAGGTTTGTTCAGGAACAGCGAACCCGGAGGGTCCAGTTGCATGTGGGGCTGCGTAAAGGCTCCCCTGGGGAGATCACTTGTACCCAAAGCCTTCTTTTGCGGGCACTTTTGGATGGTCCAAAGGGGCTCGTAACGCATTTCCTGGGGCCTGATTTTTCAGTCGTCTCCGATGACGGCTAGGGCTACGTTTAGGTTTGCTCATGAACAGCGAACCCGGAGGGTCCAGTTGCATGTGGGGCTGCGTAAAGGCTCCCCTGGGGAGTTCACTTGTACCCAAAGCCTTCCTTTTTGGGCACTTTTGGATGGGCGAAAAGGGCTCGCAACGCATTTCCTGGGGCCTGATTTTTCAGTCGTCTTCGAAGCCGTCTAGGACTATGTTTAGGTTTGCTCAGGAACAGCGAACCCGTAGGGTCCAGTTGCATGTGGGGCTGCGTAAAGGCTCCCCTGGGGAGTTCACTTGTACCCAAAGCCTTCCTTTGCGGGCACTTTTGGATGGTCCAAAGGGGCTTGCAACGCATATCCTGGGACCTGATTTTTCAGTCGTCTCCGATGACGGCTAGGACTACGTTTAGGTTTGCTCATGAACAGCAAACCCGGAGGGTCCAGTTGCATGTGGGGCTGCGTAAAAGCTCCCCTGGGGAGTTCACTTCTACCCAAAGCCTTCCTTTGGGGGCACTTTTGGATGGGCAAAAAGGGTTCGCAACACATTTCCTGAGGCCTGATTTTTCACTCGTCTCCGAAGACGGCTAGGGCTACGTTTAGGTTTGCTCATGAACAGCAAACCCGGAGGGTCCAGTTGCATGTGGGGCTGTGTAAAGGCTCCCCTGGGGAGTTCACTTGTACCCAAAGCCTTCCTTTGGTGACACTTTTGGATGGTCCAAAGGGGCTTGCAACGCGTTTTCTGGGGCCCGGGTTTTCAGTCTTCTCCCATGCCGGCTAGGGATATATTAAGGATTGCTCGGAAAAATCGAACCCGGAGGGTCCAGCTGCATGTGGGGCTGCGTAAAAGCTCCCCTGGGGAGTTCACTTGTACCCAAAGCCTTCCTTTGGGGGCACTTTTGGATGGGTGAAAAGGGCTCACAACGCATTTCCTGGGGCCTGATTTTTCAGTCGTCTTCGATGCCGGCTAGGGCTATGTTTAGGGATGCTCGGAAACAGCGAACTCGGAGCGTCCAGTTGCATGTGGGGCTGCGTAAAGGCTCCCCTGGGGAGTTCACATGTACCCAAAGCCTTCCTTTGGGGGCACTTTTGGATGGGCGAAAAGGCCTCGCAACGCATTTCCTGGGGCCTGATTTTTCACTCGTCTCAGATGACGGCTAGGGCTATGTTTAGGGATGCTCGGAAACAGCGAACCCGGAGGGTCCAGTTGCATGTGGGGCTGCGTAAAGACTCCCCTGGGGAGTTCACTTGTACCCAAAGCCTTCCTTTGGGGGCACTTTTGGATGGTCCAAAGGGGCTCGCAACGCATTTCCTGGGGCCTGATTTTTCATTCGTCTTCGATGCCGTCTAGGGCTATGTTTAGGGATGCTCGGAAACAGCGAACCCGGAGGGCCCAGTTGCATGTGGGGCTGCGTAATTCTCCCCTGGGGAGTTCTCTTGTACTGAACGCCTTCCTTTGGGGGCACTTCTGGATGGTCCAAAGGGACTTGCAACGCATTTCCTGGGGCCTGATTTTTCACTCGTCTCCGATGACGGCAAGCGCTACGTTTAGGTTTGCTCGGAAACAGCGAACCCGAAGGCTCCAGTTGCATGTGGGACTGCGTAAAGGCTCCCCTGGGGAGTTCACTTGTACCCAAAGCCTTCCTTTGGGGGCACTTTTGGATGGGCGAAAAGGCCTCGCAACGCATTTCCTGGGGCCTGATTTTTCACTCGCCTCCGATGACGGCTAGGGCTATGTTTAGGGATGCTCGGAAACAGCGAACCCGGAGGGTCCAGTTGCATGTGGGGCTGCGTAAAGGCTCCCCTGGGGAGATCACTTGTACCCAAAGCCTTCCTTTGGGGACACTTTTGGATGGACGAAAAGGGCTCGCAACGCATTTCCTGGGGCCTGATTTTTCAGTCGTCTTCGATGCCGGCTAGGGCTATGTTCAGGGATGCTCGGAAACAGCGAACCCGGAGGGTCCAGTTGCATGTGGGGCTGCGTAAAGGCTCCCCTGGGGAGTTCACATGTACCCAAAGCCTTCCTCTGGGGGCACTTTTGGATGGGCGTAAAGGGCTCGCAACGCATTTCCTGGGGCCTGATTTTTCACTCGTCTCCGATGACGGCTAGGGTTATATTTAGGGATGCTCGGAAACAGCGAACGCCGAGGGTCCAGTTGCATGTGGGGCTGCGTAAAGGCTCCCCTGGGGAGTTCACTTGTACCCAAAGCCTGCTTTGGGGGCACTTCTGGATGGGCGAAAAGGGCTTGCAACGCATTTCCTGGGTCCTGATTTTTCACTCGTCTCCGATGACGGCAAGCGCTACGTTTAGGTTTGCTCGGAAACAGCGAACCCGAAGGGTCCAGTTGCATGTGGGACTGCGTAAAGGCTCCCCTGGGGAGTTCACTTGTACCCAAAGCCTTCCTTTGGGGGCACTTTTGGATAGTCCAAGGGGAATTGCATTGCGTTTTCTGAGGCCCGCTTTTTCAGTCTTCTCCCATTGCGCTGAGGGCTGTATTTAGGGTTGCTCTGAAAGAGCGAACCCAGAGGGTCCAGTTGCATGTGGGGCTGCATAAAGGCTCCCCTGGGGAGTTCACTTGTACCCAAAGCCTTCCTTTGGGGGCACTTTTGGATGGTCCAAGGGGAATCGCAATGCGTTTTCTGAGGCCCGCTTTTTCAGTTTCTCCCATTGCGCCGAGAGCTATATTTAGGCTTGCGGTGAAAGAGTGAACCCGGAGGGTCAAGTTGCATGTGAGGCTGCATAAAGGCTCCCCTGGGGAGTTCCGTTGTACCCAAAGCCTTCCTCTGGGGGCACTTTTGGATGGGTGAATGGGGCTTGAAACTCCTTTTCTGTGGCCCGAGTTTTCAGTCTTCTGCCATCCTGGCTAATGTTATATTAAGGGTTGCTCGGAAAGAGCGAACCCGGAGGGTCCAGTTGCATGTGGGGCTGCATAAAGGCTCCCCTGGGGAGTTCAGTTGTACCCAAAGCCTTCCTCTGGGGGCACTTGTGGATGGTCCAAGTGGAATTGCAATGCGTTTTCTGAGGCCCGCTTTTTCAGTCTTCTCCCATTGCGCCGAGGGCTGTATGTAGGGTTGCTGTGAAAGAGCGAATACGGAGGGTCCAGTTGCATGTGGGGCTGCATAAAGGCTCCCCTGGGGAGTTCACTTGTACCCAAAGCCTTCCTTTTGGGACACTTCTGGATGGGCGAATGGGGCTTGTAACGCGTTTTCTTATGCCCGATTTTTCAGTCGTCTGGCATGTGGGCCAGGGTTATATTTAGGGTTGTTGTGAAAGAGCGAATACGGAGGGTCCAGTTGCATGTGGGGCTGCATAAAGGCTCCCCTGGGGAGTTCACTTGTTCCCAAAGCCTTCCTTTGGTGACACTTTTGGATGGTCCAAAGGGGCTTGCAACGCGTTTTCTGTGGCCCGGGTTTTCAGTCTTCTCCCATGCCTGCTAGGGATATATTTAGGGTTGCTCGGAAAAATCGAACCCGAAGTGTCCAGTTGCATGTGGGGCTGCGTAAAGGCTCCCCTGGGGAGATCACTTGTACCCAAAGCCTTCCTTTGCGGGCACTTTTGGATGGTCCAAAGGGGCTTGCAACGCATTTCCTGGGGCCTGATTTTTCAGTCGTCTCCGATGACGGCTAGGGCTACGTTTAGGTTTGCTCAAGAACAGCGAACCCGGAGGGTCCAGTTGCATGTGGGGCTGCGTAAAGGCTCCCCTGGGGAGTTCTCTTGTACCCAATGCCTTCCTTTGGGGACACTTTTGGATGGGCGAAAAGGGCTCGGAACGCATTTCCTGGGGCCTGATTTTTCAGTCGTCATCGATGCCTTCTAGGGATATATTTAGGGATGCTCGGAAACAGCGAACCCGGAGGGTCCAGTTGCATGTGGGGCTGCGTAAAGGCTCCCCTGGGGAGTTCTCTTGTACCCAAAGCCTTCCTTTGGGGACACTTTTGGATGGTCCAAAGGGGCTCGCATTGCATTTCCTGGGGCCTGATTTTTCACTCATCTCCAATGACGGCTAGGGCCATGTTTAGGTTTGCTCAGGAACAGCGAACCCGGAGGGTCCAGTTGCATGTGGGGCTGCGTAAAGGCTCCCCTGGGGAGTTCTCTTGTACCCAAAGCCTTCCTTTGGGGGCACTTTTGGATGGGCGAAAAGGGCTCGGAACGCATTTCCTGGGGCCTGATTTTTCACTTGTCTTCGATGCCGGCTAGGGCTATGTTTAGGGATGCTCGGAAACAGCGAAATCGGAGGGTCCAGTTGCATGTGGGGCTGCGTAAAGGCTCCCCTGGGGAGTTCTCTTGTACCCAATGCCTTCCTTTGGGGACACTTTTGGATGGGCGAAAAGGGCTCGGAACGCATTTCCTGGGGCCTGATTTTTCAGTCGTCATCGATGCCTTCTAGGGATATATTTAGGGATGCTCGGAAACAGCGAACCCGGAGGGTCCAGTTGCATGTGGGGCTGCGTAAAGGCTCCCCTGGGGAGTTCTCTTGTACCCAAAGCCTTCCTTTGGGGACACTTTTGGATGGTCCAAAGGGGCTCGCATTGCATTTCCTGGGGCCTGATTTTTCACTCATCTCCAATGACGGCTAGGGCCATGTTTAGGTTTGCTCAGGAACAGCGAACCCGGAGGGTCCAGTTGCATGTGGGGCTGCGTAAAGGCTCCCCTGGGGAGTTCTCTTGTACCCAAAGCCTTCCTTTGGGGGCACTTTTGGATGGGCGAAAAGGGCTCGGAACGCATTTCCTGGGGCCTGATTTTTCACTTGTCTTCGATGCCGGCTAGGGCTATGTTTAGGGATGCTCGGAAACAGCGAAATCGGAGGGTCCAGTTGCATGTGGGGCTGCGTAAAGGCTCCCCTGGGGAGTTCTCTTGTACCCAATGCCTTCCTTTGGGGACACTTTTGGATGGGCGAAAAGGGCTCGCAACGCATTTCCTGGGGCCTGATTTTTCAGTCGTCATCGATGCCTTCTAGGGTTATATTTAGGGATGCTCGGAAAGAGCGAACCCGGAGGGTCCAGTTGCATGTGGGGCTGCATAAAGGCTCCCCTGGGGAGTTCACTTGTACCCAAAGCCTTCCTTTGGGGGCACTTTTGAATGGGTAAAAGGGACTGGGAAAGCGTTTTCTGTGGACCGAGTTTTCAGTCGTCTCCCATGCCGGCTAGGGCTATGTTTAGTGTTGCTCGGAAAGAGCGAACGCGGAGGGTCCAGTTGCATGTGGGGCTGCATAAAGGCTCCCTTGGGGAGTTCACTTGTACCCAAAGCCTTCCTTTGGGGGCACTTTTGGATGGACGAATGGGGCTTGTAACGCGTTTTCTGGGGCCCGATTTTTCAGTCGTCTGCCATGCGGGCCAGTGGTTTACTGTTTACTTACAGTTTACAGTTTTTACAGTTTTTACAGTTTACTGTTGCTCGAAAAGAGCGAATCCGGAGGGTCCAGTTGTGTTGAGGGATTTCTTGAAACAGCAAAAATCCCATGGCTTGCTGTAGCTGAGCAAACCAAGCTACCAGGGCAACTATGAGAAGTTCCCATGACAGTGTTCCCACATCGCCCAATTGAGGAACTCAGAAAAATATTGTTACCAGTAGCTGGCTTCAAGGACAAGGTCTATGTGACTGCTAATCACAAGGGGGTTGTTTTCTTGCAGGTGGGGTTGTTTTCTTGTAGTTGTTTGTCTGAGTGCTTTTGACCAATAATCTTGTGTGAAACACTGTCCACCCCTGTTAAGTTCTCTATTAAAGTTAGGCTATTCGGGCAATAAAATGGAGCATGATCTTGACTCTACTGGTGTCTGTCGTGCTTTCGGCCGTGCTTCCTGCAACATATGGCGCCCGAACAGGCTGAGACCTGAACAGGGCCTGAACAGGACATCGCAGCGGGAGACCTGAACAGGACCTGAACAGACATCGCACCGGAGCAGGACATCGCAGCACCGGAGCAGACATCGCAGCCGAGCACGGACATCACAGCGGCGCCGGGGCAAACATCGCAGCGCAGCGGGACACCAGCGGCGCCGGCACATCCGAACGCAGGTAGACCAGGAGACCAGCGGTGCCGGGACCGGCGGCGCCGGGACCAGCGGAACTGCGATCTCGCCGCGCCGTCGGGACTTCGGAGCGCCCATCCGACCGGCGCTTGAGCAGACCGGACACCGGCCCGGAAACACGGTACACAGGCCTCACGGTGAGACGCGGTACTCCCGCTGAGAGCCGCGGAAAACGGTGGGAAACGGGGTTTTGCGGCGGGACGTGGAATTGCGGAGGGCCGCGGGAAACGGAGTTGCGGCGGGACGTGGAATTGCGGAGGGCCGCGGGAAACGGAGTTGCGGCAGGACGTGGAATTGCGGAGGGCCGCGGGAAACGGAGTCGCGGCGGGACGTGGAATTGCGGAGGGCCGCGGGAAACGGAGTCGCGGCGGGACGTGGAATTGCGGAGGGCCGCGGGAAACGGAGTCGCGG
Organism: Anas acuta; assembly: GCF_963932015.1. NCBI lineage: Eukaryota > Metazoa > Chordata > Aves > Anseriformes > Anatidae > Anas > Anas acuta. Next base: position 5,144 of record NW_027076331.1, on the reverse strand, counting down.
CGGGACGTGGAATTGCGGAGGGCCGCGGGAAACGGAGTCGCGGCGGGACGTGGAGTTGCGGAGGGCCGCGGGAAACGGAGTCGCGGCGGGACGTGGAGTTGCGGAGGGCCGCGGGAAATTGACGTGATCACGGTGTGATGCGGGACATCCGAGATCGAGCTGCTACGGGAGACCAGAGGCATCAGTGGACAACGGCAGCCAGCCCTCACCGTGTGGCGAGTCGGCACAGAGCAGAGGGGCGGACATCAGGACCCTGCAGCCTGTCTGACGTAACCATGGAGGCAGCAGCAGCGGCTGTGCTGCTTCTCTTTGGCATTCTTTTTATAAGAGGTTTATCTTGCAATGCAAAAAAGACTATTCGTCCCCAGATCGGTGTTATAACTATGTTTCTGGATAACATTCCGTGGGGTTGCCTCATTCTACGGACTATTAATAACGATTTAGCTCTATTGCAGGGCAGGAATGCAGAGACGCAGATTACACTGCCAAATGACCACCGGCAGGCTCGTTCACAAACAGCTTCTAGGATTGCAGTTGGCACTGCCTGCAGCCGTATAGCAGACGTTACACTCTCTTTCCTAACTAGTAATCATGTGTCTTATCCATTTGTGGTGAATGGTCAGTGGCAAAAAGAAAAGGGGGAGAGTAAGGGGCGGCAAAGACAGAAACGGTACCAGGAGGATGCCACTGACACTACTAGCACGGGTAATAGGAGTAGTATAAGTGACATAGGTGCAGGGCGGCGGCAGGCACTGCCGCGCTGTGGGGCATTCTGCCTGCTGCTCGCCCTCACCTGCCTGTGCACTGCTGCCGACAGTGCTAGAGCAAAATGTGAAGACTGCTCAGATGGCAGTGATGAGAGTGCTTGTGTGAAGAAGACGTGTGCTGAATCTGACTTTGTGTGCAACAGTGGCCAGTGTGTGCCAAATAGATGGCCGTGTGATGGGGATCTGGACTGTGAAAATGGGTCTGATGAGATTGCTGATCTGTGTTATATGAGAACATGCCAGGTAAATGAAATCAGCTGTGGTCCTCAGTCAACCCAGTGTATCCTGGTGTCCTGGAAATGTGATGGTGAAAAAGACTGTAACAGAGATCCTGATTGCAAGGATGGAAGTGATGAAATTAACTGCCCTTCTCAGACCTGCAGGCCAGACCAGTTCAGATGTGTAGATGGGAACTGTGTCCACGGAAGAAGGCAGTGCAGTGGTGTGAGAGATGGTCTGGATGGCACTGATGAAGCAAACTGTAACAATGTTATTCAGTGCTCAGGACCTGGCAAATTCAAGTGCAGAAGTGGAGAATGCATAGATACCAATAAAGTGTGTAACCAGCAGAGAGACTGCAAGGACTGGGGTGATGAGCCCCTGAAGGAATGCAACATAAATGAATGTGACTGTCCAGCTGGGTTTGACTTTGTAGAAAAGAGAAACTGTGGAATTGATGAATGTCAAAACCCTGGTATCTGTAGTCAAATCTGTATCAACCTGAAAGGTGGCTACAAATGTGAACGTAGCTGTGGCTATCAGATGAATCCTGCTACAGGAACTGGGAAAGGGCCATACCGGTACAAAAACACAAATAACACCTGTGATTACAATGACGCTGCTAAGCAGGGTTTAGGGGTTTGTAGCATGGAGACAAGGGGTAACAACTACAGTGTTTGGAACAATTGTGCAGCTTTGGCCTTACCTCCTGATGTGCTTCTGATTTGTGGGGATGGGGCCTGGCAAGGTATGCCTGCAAATGCTATCAAATGTCCATGTTACTTAGATAAACTCATTGTATTTGCTCCTAGCTTGCTACAGTTGCGTGAGATCACCAGACATAAATGGGCATTGCTTGCATCGGATTGCAATGATAATGTTGAATTGTGTGGGGTTGCAGCTAGAGCGGCATTAGCAATTTCAGTGCCTGGAGTGGCATCTGCGGCCGCACGTAACAACTTAGAAAAATTGGTATGCTGGGCCAAGAGGCAAGCCTATGCCACGACAGAGATACTTGAGGAGATGTTACCAGATCAAAATAGACTGCGACATCTGCTTTTACAGGATCAAGCTGCTATTGACATCTTGCTTTTGGCCCAAAGGAATGGGTGTGAGGACTTAAAGGGAATGTACTGTTTAAACCTTTCTGATCATAATGAGTCAATTCACAAATCCATTACTTTCCTGAAAGAGCATATGAGAAAGATTCAGTATGGTATCAATCCTTTCAATCAATGGTTCACTGACTTGTTTGAAACAAGGTGTAGATGGTTGCTGGGTTTAGTCACAAGGGGATTAAGGATTTGGGTTATGGTGGTGGTAATCATCGTTGTGTGTTGTAAGTATAGCTAAAGAGTCACTTGTAAAACTGCTGTGTCGGGCTTGGTTTGCTCAAAAGAAGAAGGGGGAATTGTTGAGGGATTTCTTGAAACAGCAAAAATCCCATGGCTTGCTGTAGCTGAGCAAACCAAGCTACCAGGGCAACTATGAGAAGTTCCCATGACAGTGTTCCCACATCGCCCAATTGAGGAACTCAGAAAAATATTGTTACCAGTAGCTGGCTTCAAGGACAAGGTCTATGTGACTGCTAATCACAAGGGGGTTGTTTTCTTGCAGGTGGGGTTGTTTTCTTGTAGTTGTTTGTCTGAGTGCTTTTGACCAATAATCTTGTGTGAAACAAGGTCCACCCCTGTTAAGTTCTCTATAAAAGTTAGGCTATTCGGGCAATAAAATGGAGCATGATATGACTCTACTGGACTCTGTCGTGCTTTCGGCCGTGCTTCCTGCAACACAGTTGCATGTGGGGCTGCATAAAGGCTCCCCTGGGGAGTTCACTTGTACCCAAAGCCTTCCTTTGGGGGCACTTCTGGATGGGTGAATGGGGCTTGAAACGCTTTTTCTGTGGCCCGAGTTTTCAGTCTTCTGCCATGCTGGCTAGGGTTATATTAAGGGTTGCTGAGAAAGAGCGAACCCGGAGGGTCCAGTTGCATGTGGGGCTGCATAAAGGCTCCCCTGGGGAGTTCAGTTGTACCCAAAGCCTTCCTTCAGGGGCACTTTTGGATGGGCGAATGGGGCTTGAAACGCTTTTTCTGTGGCCCGAGTTTTCAGTCTTCTGCCATGCTGGCTAGAGTTATATTTAGGGTTGCTCGGAAAGAGCGAACCCGGAGGGTCCAGTTGCATGTGGGGTTGCATAAAGGTTCCCCTGGGGAGTTCAGATGTACCCAAAGCCTTCCTTTGGGGGCACTTTTGGATGGTCCAAGGGGAATCGCAATGCGTTTTCTGAGGCCCACTTTTTCAGTCTTCTCCCATTGCGCCGATTGCTATATTTAGGCTTGCGGTGAAAGAGCGAAACCCGGAGGGTCCAGTTGCATGTGGGGCTGCATAAAGGCTCCCCTGGGGAGTTCAGTTGTACCCAAAGCCTTCCTTCGGGGGCACTTTTGGATGGGCGAATGGGGCTTGAAACGCTTTTTCTGTGGCCCGAGTTTTCAGTCTTCTGCCATGCTGGCTAGTGTTATATTTAGGGTTGCTCGGAAAGAGCGAACCCGGAGGGTCCAGTTGCATGTGGGGTTGCATAAAGGTTCCCCTGGGGAGTTCAGATGTACCCAAAGCCTTCCTTTGGGGGCACTTTTGGATGGTCCAAGGGGAATCGCAATGCGTTTTCTGAGGCCCACTTTTTCAGTCTTCTCCCATTGCGCCGATTGCTATATTTAGGCTTGCGGTGAAAGAGCGAACCCGGAGGGTCCAGTTGCATGTGGGGCTGCATAAAGGCTCCCCTGGGGAGTTCAGTTGTACCCAAAGCGTTCCTCTGGGGGCACTTCTTGATGGGTGAATGGGGCTTGAAACTCTTTTTCTGTGGCCCGAGTTTTCAGTCTTCTGCCATGCTGGCTAGGGTTATATTAAGGGTTGCTCGGAAACAGCGAACCCGGAGGGTCCATTTGCATGTGGGGCTGCATAAAGGCTCCCCTGGGGAGTTCACTTGTACCCAAAGCCTTCCTCTGGGGGCACTTTTGAATGGGCTAAAGGGGCTCGGAAAGCGTTTTCAGGGGCCCGAGTTTTCACTCGTCTCCCCTGCTGGCTAGGGCTATGTTTACTGTTGCTCGGAAAGAGCGAACCCGGAGGGTCCAGTTGCATGTGGGGCTGCATAAAGGCTCCCCTGGGGAGTTCAGTTGTACCCAAAGCCTTCCTTTGGGGGCACTTTTGGATGGGCGAAAGGGGCTTGTATCGCGTTTTCTGGGGCCCAATTTTTCAGTCGTCTGCCATGCGGGCCAGGGTTATATTTAGGGTTGCTGAGAAAGAGCGAATACAGAGGTTCCAGTTGCATGTGGGGCTGCATAAAGGCTCCCCTGGGGAGTTCAGTTGTACCCAAAGCCTTCCTTTGGGGGCACTTCTGGATGGGTGAATGGGGCTTGAAACGCTTTTTCTGTGGCCCGAGTTTTCAGTCGAATGCCATGCTGGCTAGTGTTATATTAAGGGTTACTCGGAAAAAGCGAACCCGGAGGGTCCAGTTGCATGTGGGGCTGCGTAAAGGCTCCCCCTGGGAGTTCACTTGTACCCAAAGTCTTCCTCTGGGGGCACTTTTAAATGGGCGAAAGGGGCTTGGAAAGCGTTTTCTGGAGCACGATTTTTCAGTCGTCTGCCATGCGGGCCAGGGCTATGTTTACTGTTGCTCGGAAAGAGCGAACCCGGAAGGTCCAGTTGCATGTGGGGCTGCATAAAGGCTCCCCTGGGGAGTTAATTTGTACCCAAAGCCTTCCTTTGGGGGCACTTCTGGATGGGTGAATGGGGCTTGAAACTCTTTTTCTGTGGCCCGAGTTTTCAGTCTTCTGCCATGATGGCTAGGGCTATGTTTTGTGTTGCTCGGAAAGAGCGAACCCGGAGGGTCCAGTTGCATGTGGGGCTGCTTAAAGGCTCCCCTGGGGAGTTCACTTGTACCCAAAGCCTTCCTCTGGGGGCACTTTTGAATGGGCGAAAGGGGCTCGGAATGCGTTTTCTGTGGCCCGCTTTTTCAGTCTTCTCCCATTGCGCTGAGGGCTATATTTAGGCTTGTGGTGAAAGAGTGAACCCGGAGGGTCCAGTTGCATGTGGGGCTGCATAAAGGCTCCCCTGGGGAGTTCACTTGTACCCAAAGCCTTCCTTTGGGGGCACTTTTGGATGGGC